>NC_085858.1:17591234-17608734 GCF_034702125.1 Engraulis encrasicolus
CAGGTGACCCTCTCCGATTAACCCAATATTTCACATACAGGTACCTTTTGATGTCAATTGAAAGAATACCAAGTATTAGCGCCCTACGTCCAACCGTTGCGGAGATGAAGCCCTCCAAAGTTGGGGTGCCATGCCCACTTTTCAAGCCTGTGAATTGCATACAAAATTTACAAGCAGATTTTGACACCTCTGCTTTTAGTTTGAAGGAAGATACAGGCCTGAAAATCACCATGGCCCCTCAATATGACCCTGTCTACCAGATGATGTACTTATAAATGGCATGCCTTGATTATTTTAGGCTATATTAAGCCTTAAAAACTGAATTAGTGAAACGCATGTTGAAGAGTCTTGCCACTTTGGGGTTCCAGATCTTGGAAACTATGCATGCTTTGGGAGTTATAATTGATTTTCCATCATATTTGGGAACTGTACAGTGTATTCAAGAAAAAGTAGGGCGCTCAGACTTTGAAAGATAAAATAGGAGGGACTTAAAAACAGCTTTGGGACAAAATTACCTTACGGTACCCTCTACTTCAGGCCTCAAATTAACCATGTGGGCACTTGATGACTGGAACGCCCTTTTAACCCCATGTACAGTAGCACTGTATCAAACATTCAAGCTTGAAAAAACTTTGTTTTTCAAAGTTCTTCATATTAATCTTGGCCTTCAAAGTATATGTGTTTTTCTCTATATCGTATCACAGTGTCTGTTTTGTCTGCTGCCATCTGCTGGTCTAAAAAAGTAACAACAGCGTAATGTCAGAAAACAAAAGGGGCTGGAAAATCTTGCCCATTATTAACCAATAGAGCACTGTAATTATTATACAGTATATTGCTATATATTTATGATTTTAACAAGCATGATGAATATGTCTAGTTTAAATAATTTTCTAAGTGTGACTGATTAATGCTCAATCATGATGCCAGTCCCAAGATGGCCTCACCCTGCACTACATTTCTACCAGACATGGGGGTGGGGGTGTTCTGGTAGAAATGTAATCATGATTGAGCATTCTGCATGATGCTTGTTAAAATCATAATTAATATATAGCAATATACTGTAGAATTAAAGTGATTCATTGGCAGCCTAGCAAGCTTAACCCCTAGGGGCGTCTAGATCTCTCGGCTACTTTATTGGTAAATTATGGGCAAGACTTTCCAACCCCTTTTGTTTTCTTAAATTACACTGTTGTTGCGTTTTTTGACCAGCAGATGGCAGCAGACAAACCAGACACTGTGATAAGACATAGACAAAAACATATACTTTGAAGGCCAAGATTAATATGAAGAACTTTGAAAAACAACATTTTTTCAAGCTTGAATGTTTGATACAGTGCTACTGTACATGGGGTTAAAAGGGCGTTCCAGTCATCAAGTGCCCACATGGTTAATTTGAGGCCTGAAGTAGAGGGTACCGTAAGGTCATTTTGTCCAAAAGCTGTTTTTGATTCCCTCCTATTCCATCATTAAAAGGCTGAGTGCCCTACTTTTTTTGGAATACACTGTACAGTTCCCAAATATGATGGAAAATCAATTATAACTCCCAAAGCATACATAGTTTCCAAGATCTGGAACCCCAAAGTGGCAAGACTCTTCAACACACGTTTCACTAATTCAGTTTTTCAGGCTTAATATAGCCTAAAATAATCAAGGCATGCCATTTTTAAGTACATCATCTGGTAGACAGGGTCATATTGAGGGGCCATGGTGATTTTTAGGCCTGTATCTTCCTTCAAACTAAAAGCAGAGGTGTCAAAATCTGCTTGTAAATTTTGTATGCAATTCACAGGCTTGAAAAGTGGGCATGGCACCCCAACTTTGGAGGGCTTCATCTCCGCAACCGTTAGACGTAGGGTGCTAATACTTGGTATTCTTTCAATTGACATCAAAAGGCACCTGTATGTGAGATATCGGCTAAATCGGAGAGGGTCATGTGGGGAAGGCGTGTGAATTGACATGGAATGACCCAGTAGTATAATTTATTGATCCCAGGGGGAAATTAATATTATATCATATATTAACCATGTATAGCTCACATACACTTTACAACAATTACATATAGTGTCATATACCCGGATGTGGGCGCACGTAGCTCTGCAGCGACTCCTTACCTCCTCTCCCAACTCGCAGTGTTGTATTTGTGTTATAATGTGTGTCATTCGAAATGTCTATCGGTCGGGAAACTATGTCGGAACGCATGTACAGTCGGCAAACAGCTGTTGCAGATAAGAAAGAATGGACAACTCAAGCGATGTATTGGATATACCAATAGAGACACTGGAAGAACTTGGGATACTAACGCGGCATATACATCGGAACCCCGTCTGCTTCGCCTACATGGCGACGGCGAAAGAGGTGCTCCAGAATTAGGAAGAGAGGCAAACGAGGTGGCGTCGAAACACGGCTTGCAGCCAACCCAACTCGTCCAGCAATACCATCAATTCTCTTGGCAAACGTAAGATCTATGGACAATAAGATGGATGACATACGGCTACTAAGATCAGCGAACAAAACTGTGAGGAACTGCTGTGTAACCGTGTTTTACAGAATCATGGCTGAACCGACGGCATACCAGGACTCGGCTTTTGACAACTGGAGCAACTTACGTGCCACCTCGCGAGCGGACCAGAAGCCGCTTGCAGAGAAAAAAACGAGGGGGAGGAATATGTGTTTACACACATGGATGCTTGGGGTGCAAAAAATGCTACGGTGGTACAGAGCACACTGCTCTCCACTAGTGGAGTTCATGATCATCAAGTGCCGACCCTTCTATCTACCAAGAGAAATATCCGCCATTCTACTGGTCGCAGTTTACCTCTCTCCTAGCAATACCACCAGCGCCAGAAGCGAGGCACTGAACGAGCTGCATCGGGGAATCAGTGAACAACAAGATGCACACCCAGATGCCTTCACAGTGGTCATGGGAGATTTCAACCACGGAAATCTCAAAACAGTTCTTCCAAAATTTCACCAACATGTTAACTTTCCAACAAGAGGACAAAACACCCTGGACTTTGTTTATACCCCAAAACAAGGAGCATACAAGGCAAAGCCCATCCCCCACATCGGCCTATCAGACCACCTAACGATTCTGCTAACTGCCCAGCCTACAGACAAAAGGTAAAACTCACCAAACCAGCTTCTGAAGGAGGTGAGAAAATGGCCAGAGGGATCCGTTGTCACGACTACAAGACTGCTTTGAAACCACAGATTGGGACATGTTCAAAACAGCTGCCACCCACAGCAGACCACATTGACATTGAGGAGTACACAGACACTGTGACCTCCTACATCACAAAATGCATTGATGATGTTACAGAAATAAAACGCATCACCACCAGAGCCAACCAGAAGCCATGGTTCACAGGAGACGTTCACAGACTGCTGAGGGCCAGAGACAAAGCCTTCAGAGCAGGAGACGTAGCTGGCCTAAAAAGCAGCAAGAGCAAACCTGTCCCAGGGCATCAGGAAAGCAAAAAAAGGAATACTCGGACAAAAATAACAACACACTTCAAAGACCAGCAGAGATGCACAGAGCCTGTGGCAGGGCATACAGGCCATCACGGACTATAAGCCCGCACCACGAAGCTGTGACAACAACACCTCTCTGCTAAACGACCTGAACAGTTTCTTTGCCCGTTTTGAAGCACAAAATGACACTCATCCACAGAAAACTCCCCCTCCCCCCCATGATCAACCCCTGTACCTGTCCTCTGCCAGTGTGAAGAGGACACTGGCCACCATCAACCCACGCAAAGCAGCTGGCCCAGACAAAATACCTGGCCGAGTGTTGAAGGATTGTGCAGAAGAGCTGAAGGATGTCTTCACAGACATCTTTAACATCTCTCTGGAGCAAGCAGTCATCCCATCACTTTTCAAAGCTGCTACCATCATACCCGTGCCGAAGAAATCATCACCATCATGCTTCAATAACTACCGTACTGTAGCACTGACGCCCATAATCATGAAGTGCTTCGAACGGCTAGTCCTGTCACACATCAAAGCCACCCTACCCCCCACCCTGGACCCCTACCAGTTCGCATACCGAGCCAAGCGATCCACGGAGGATGCAATCTGCTCTGCCCTCCATTCCAGCCCTCACCCACTTGGACAATAAAGACTCATATGTGAGAATGCTGTTCATTGACTTCAGCTCAGCATTCAATACCATAATACCACAACAACATCATCAAAAACTGGACAAACAGGTTTCAGCACCTCCCTCTGCAAACTGGCTGCTGGACTTCCTGATGCAGAGACCACAAGCAGTACGGGATAGGGAATAACACCTCAAGCACCCTGACCCTGACACGGGGGCTCCGCAAGGTTGTGTTCTCAGCCCCCTGCTGTTCACGCTGCTGACACATGAATGAACAACGACCCACAGCACTAACCATCTAGTGAAGTTTGCGGATGATACAACACTGGTGGGCCTCATCACTAAGGGCGATGAGACCCACTACAGAGAAGAAGTAGACCTGCTGGCCAGATGGTGCAAAGACAACAACCTCCTGCTGAATGTCAACAAGACCAAGGAGATTGTCAACTTTCAGAGGGTCCAAAAACAACTGCCACCACTGACCATCGACGGTGATGCTGTGGAGAGAGTGAGCAGCACCAAGTTCCTTGGAGTGCACATCAGCGACGACCTCTCTTGGACCACCAACACTACATCACTGGCGAAGAAGGCCCATCAGCGTCTCTACTTCTTGCGCAAACTAAAGAAGGCAAGTGCTACACCCTCCATCATGACAACATTCTACTGAGGAATCATAGAGAGCGTCGTGTCCAGCTGCATCACGTGGGAGGAAGCTGCACGGAGAAAAACAGGAAGACACTCCAGCGTGTTGTGAACACAGCGAAGAAGATCATTGGAGTACCACTCCCCTCCCTGCAGGACATTTACACCGCACGCCTCACCCGAAAAGCACTGATGATCATCAAAGACACAAGCCACCCTGCACACAAACTGTTCAGCCTCCTGCCCTCTGGAAAGAGGTACAGGCGCCTCCCTTCCCGTACGACCAGGCTTGCAAGCAGCACGATGCATCAAGCAATCAAGATACTGAACACTCAACCCACTCTCCCTTCACTGTCAGCCTCTAGCCAGCCAGGCCACTGACAACGCTCCCCCCCCTCATCCCCACCACCATATCTGCGACTGAACATTCCACCTGCACTACTACATCTGTGACTGAACTTTCAACCTGCACTAACTAAAAACATACACATGCACACACACACACACACAACACACCCACACACACACAACACACACACACACACACACACACACACACACACCACACACACACACACACACACACACACACACACACACACACACACACACAAGCACACTGCACTTTCTGCACTAAACCCAAACATACACACACTGACACACAACTCATACTCACACACATACACACACACACACACACACACACACACACATACACAGGTACACACACACAGACGCACACCGCACTTTCTACCTGCACTAAACACACACACACACACACACACACACACACACACACACGCACACACGCACACACGCACACACGCACACACGCACACAAAACACATACAAACACACACACACACATACTGCTGCTGGTGTATTTAATAAAAACCTTTTTTTAATTATTTATTTCTTCAAATGCTACTATTACTATGTCAGAACGCTATAAAGGACTTTTAGAAAAAAGAACAACAAAATACCTCCTCTTAATGTATGTTCTCTACAAGTCTTCTGTTGTCCAGTCTTGCACTTTAAATGTCTGTATGAGCAATGTCTACGTCCATACTGTCTATGTCCATGTATGAGTACTGTCTATGTCTATACTGTCTATGTCCTTACCTAGATTAGTCTATGTCTGCATGGGAGAGCAAGAAACGCAATTTCAAATTCTTTGTATGACCAGTGCATGTAAAGAAATTGACAATAAACTTGACTTGACTTGACTTGACTTACAACAATTTAGTTATCCACATAAACACACATGGTTCATAGGAGATGGAAGACAAACTACTGTATGTCATTTGCAAAAAAAGACGAAATATAGGTAGAAAACAATGGAACAATAAACGGTTCTATACATCAAGAACAAAGGAGAGATGCCATCATTTTGATGGACGGGTCAGTATCTTCATCTAGATAGAGATGGAGATTGTTCTGTTGTGTCTGCTTTGTCAGACTACTCCTTCCTTGAAAAATAGAAGAAAAAGGAAGGAACAGAGAAGGTGGAGGAGGCGGAAGAGTCTAGCAAAAGAAGGAGTGGTTTGGGGGTCTAGACGCTCTTGGCACCGAGCCAGCACTCTCTCTACACAAGACTAACGGGAGTGCGGCAACGGCTTAGCAGCCTTCCTGTGCTCAACACACACATGCAGGTAGCACGAGTAAGCGCTGAGTGCTAACACCATCACCCTCCACAAATCCACTGTGTCGCATGTGGAGCAACACAGCAGACGCTCTGATTAAAAACAACAGAGAGTTAAACCAATGCATCTCTCCCAGGAGAGATGCGAGCCAGAAATCCTCACCAGCCTTGATATAGAGAAAAAAATATTTGTCCTACTGCCATCACTACTAAGCTAAAGCCATGATAATTTTAGCCGTAGATAAAATAGATAATCTTGTTGTAACAACATATCCAAAACACAAATTCCCTTTTTTAGTGTTAGACAGACTATTAGGGCGAACTTTTCAGTCCAGACATCCATTAAAAGACGGCTCGACAAACTAAAAAAACAAAAACAAATAGACCTATGAATTGCACTTTGTACTCAACAGGGGTTGAGGCCATTTCACTGACGCTAAACTAGAACATAGATATCCTGCGATTTTCCCAAATTACATTTTTTGCCTCTCATGTGCCCACTGACCGTCTCTCTCAGACAAAACCCCATCTAAAAATAGCACATATGGATTGACTCATGGGCCAAGCAGCAGCCAGCCACTGTGACTTTCAGTGCCATGCAAAGTCACTAATGACAGCACTTTCACTGGCTTAGCCCACAATTTATTGCTCTAATAGATCACACGAGCGCCCGCCTCCTCAACCCCCCGCGACACACGCACACCCACAAAAAAAAGCCCTCAGTCATTTAACTCCTATCAAAGGCCTTTTTGCCGTCAGTGCATTCATCTCAATGAAACGGAAAACATGAAGCGATTCGGCTAGAGTAATGGGTTTAGCTTAAGAAGAGACTCATGTCACAGGCGGACTAAATTAGGCTGAGGACCGGGATTAGCCCCGATGGATTGAGGGCAGGTGTTAAAGCAATCTCAAACGCTTCGCCATGAAGAAAAGCACCTTTTTGTGAAATGAAGTGGACCCTGTTGAGCAAAAGAAGGGAAAAAAGGAGGCTTTGCGAGGCACATGCGTTTTCTTTATTCCCTCAGAGAGATGAATTGGCCTGCTACAGTATATTGACTCGACAGTATGTGCTGCTGTACAATAACTTTCCACCACAGCCTGGAGGCACGATGCTATAAAAAGAAACCAATGCCATTTTTCACATTCGAAAAATCGCCATTATTCTCTTCCACTTCACATAACACTTAGAAATGCTTCCCACGCGCCGAACGAAGTCTCCTTTCTGAGAGGTGAAATCAGGACCACAGTAGGCTACTGTGAACAAGTGGCAAAGGTGACTGATTGGGTTTCTCGTGCCGAGGGGTCAGATTTTGGCCTTGCTAGGCTGGCACGGAAAGAGCCTTGCGAAAACCCCATAGCACACTCCGTTGAAAGGGTTTAGTGTTGCTCCATTCATTCCTCCATATCCACTCTATACTATAGCTTGCCCTGTGGCACGGATCAGTGGAGAATCATGGTACGCCACAGACCTAACCAAAGCAGAGGGCCGCTAAAACCCTTAATGCTTTGTTTAATCCAACCCAAACATTTACAAACAGTAGGCAGGGCCTGGTTAGGGATACTGCATATGGCTGCACGACTACAACACTGCACTGATCTCACCTGATAACACAGGAAGAGAAGCAACAAGCTAAAGCACGATGCACATAAATTAGCCTCTTCCAGGCCTTGGCCGTGGATCAAAAGGCTAAAGGGCTCTGCATACTTCACGTGCGCACTTTGTCGCGAGTGGCGCGAGAACCATTAATGACGTCATCACTTGCGACAGACTATTCATACTTCAAAAGCGCCTTGCTCGCATTGTCGGAAGTGCCCTCTGCTGTTCATGAGAGAAACGGCAGTATTTTTCGCAACTCGCAGCGTGAGTTCTACTGATGTATAAAATAGAAAGCCAAACACGGCTGCTGTAGGGCTACTGAACGTCTGACTTGTGACTTACCACATTGAAACATATATATTTTTGTTGTAGCCTACATTGCCAGATCATTCCAAGACCATGTGAGAGCATTGTTCTGGCGGCAGAATTTATAAATAGATCGCCGAACACAACGTGCCTCTGAACAAAGTAAACAATTGTTTCACTGAACAACATTTAAGAGAGAATATAAAATAACTCTCTATGACATTTTATTATCCTCAAAATGATGCAGGATCCATTCTGTAGTAGCCTACAGTAGTTGTAGCCTCTCTTCGCAACTCCTGCTTTGTCTGCCTACCTGCATGGTCGCTGGTGGCGCACGACAAGTTAGAAAAATCCTTGTGTGCACGACGTGGCGACACGCGCCGAATTTTGAGCTTACGACGGGGGGCGTGTCGAAATTTTAGGTCACGTGACGGCGCGCGCCATCGTCGTGAGTGAAGTATGAAGGAGACTAGCGCCACTCACGACTAGTATGAATCCCCCTTAAGGCGCCGTACTGCTACAACAGGAGTCCTAGGTCATTTCCCGATCCTACCTTGTCTCTCTCTCGCCCACTTCTTTCCTGTCACCTTCTTCAGGGTCCTATCTCAAATAAAAAATAATAATAAAAAAAACTTCGGTAACACTTTACTTAAAGCCAACATTATAAGCGCATTTATAACAAATTATAACGCACATTATAATTACTTACAACGTATTATGACTACACTCATAATGCTTCATGATGCTTCATATTAACAGTTATGAATAACTATGAATCTATCTTATAATGCTTTATAAATCCAAGGGTGTCATGAGTGCTCATGACTGGCTATAAACTACAGGCTGCCTGATGGGGCTTATAGCACATTATGAGTACCTATACCCCTCTATGCACCGACATGGATGATTAACTGTCATAAGGGCTCATACGATGCTATAATGTTTCATGTGAGATCATAAGTCGTCAATGTGTGCTCTAAGTAAAGTGAAGTTCCTATGGATGCATCTATAATGCACTGTATAATGCACATCTATAATGCGTCATAATGTACTGTAAGCCCCATGAGGCAGCCTGTAGTTTATATCCAGTCATGAGCACTCATAATACCCTTGGATTTATAAAGTATTATAAGCTAGATTCATGGTTATTCATTACTGTTAACATAAAGCATCATGACACATCATCGGTGTAGTCGTAATGCGTTGTAAGTAATTATAATGTGCATTATAATTTGTAATAAGTGCACTCATAATGCGCTATAGATATGGGCTTCATAGAAAGTGTTACCAAAACTTCTTCTAGGACCAAGTATAACTTTGTTTTGAGGACCACTCTCGATTTCACTACATGACAGGCTTTGAAGTATGCGTGGATGTCTCATATGACATTCAGACATCTCACATTCTTTTAGATACATAGGCTACTGTAACAAAACTCTGCAAAATTAGCTGCCAACACAAACGAAAGGCACAGCATGCTCTCTCAGACTGAAGTGTTTTGAATCCTCACCGTGTCTTCAAGTTTGAATCTCCTTTGCAATCATCACGCCGTTTTTAGTCTCATCTCAACAACACACACACACACCTTTATCTTCAGCCAAATACCAGAACTGCAGCAGCTAATGGGTCTCGTATTCCACCCAGCAAGGATGTTCTTCTGCACAGACTTTGCAAAGTGTAACAGAGAGCAGTCAATCAAAGGGAGACCTCTCGGGGGAGACATACTTCCATCCATCCATCCATCCATCCATCCATCCATCCATCCACAATTTCTATCCCTCCACCCATCTATTGATCAATCTTTCTATCCATCATTCCACCACTGTATCCATACAGCCAATTGTTCTGTGGGAAGCAGCAGCACATCTCCAGCAGCCCCATGCTGTGCTGGCTGTCAGTCCCGTCACAGGCTATGGGGCTGAGACTGAGACTGAAGCAGACGTGATATCAGATCCTGCTTCGTTTTTAAACTGAAGAACAAAGCTCCTCAGGCGATATGCAATGCCACTGACGGATGCCTGATGCCTCATTGAACTAAGCTGAAGAATGAGCATAAAAAAGGAGAGGGGGAATCCTTTTTTGATCACGCCAGATATGAAAAAGAAAGAGAGAGAGAGAGATGGAGGGAAAAATATCTGGAGGATAAAAACAAGCTGCAGGCAATGTCAGACTATACTCCACAGGACGGGTACTGAGAACACACAGGTGAAGGTGATGCCAGACGGCCTCTAGGTGACACAAACACACACTTGTATTGGAACACACACACACACACGCACACACGCGCACACGCACACACGCACACACGCACACACGCACACACACACACACACACACTTTAGTTTATAGAGAATGTGAGCCCTGTGTGTTGTCATAGGCGGTCTTTGCATTTAGCAAGTTTGGGAGATTGCCGAGGGCCTCATCCAATCAGCGGCCTCATCCTCACATTACGGTATTCCTTTTGTCCATCATCTAATATTATTTCATAATTTGAGGGTTGGCTCAAAACTGTTCTTTGCCTAGGGCCACAGATTTCGTAAAACCGTCACTGTGTTTTGTCATATGCTGGAATACCCAAAAGCTATGCTTGTGAGGGAGGCAGGCAGGCAGTCAGCTTACACTAAGGTGTCCTGGGGGAGTCTGGGCCTGAATGAAGGAGGAGGGGGGGTGTGACCTGAGCCTGAGTATGGTAATCGGAGCATTAAGCAGTCGGACGCTCTTCTCGTCTGCCCTCCACACACTCCCTCCAGTCTTTCACTTGCACTGAAAACACTGGAACACTGGAGCTTTAACGAGACACCGCGATGACAGGAGGTCTCCCCTGACCCCTCCCTGTGTGTGTGTGGGAGAGAGAGAAGAGAGAGAGACAGAGACAGAGACAGACGGTGGGGAGAGAGAGAGAGAGAGAGAGAGAGAGAGAGAGAGAGAGAGAGAGAGAGAGAGAAGAGAGAGAGAGAGAAGAGAGAGAGAGAGAAGAGAGAGAGAGAGAAGAGAGAGAGATCTTGTCCCTTGCTGATTCTGCAAGCATGGCACATTAAGCACCCATAAGACTGCTGTTAATATGACCCTGCCTGAGTAAGCAGGAGCAGCAAGGCACGGCACAGCATTCACCAGCCAGCCAGCCAGGCAGGCTGTCAGCCCATCCTCCCTCCCCGTGCCTGCCTTCCAGTGGGCCTTGGCTCTCTGCCCACTCTGATGAAGAAGACACACAGCTACTGCACCCACACCACTCACAAACCACAAATGAGGAGGACGGGGGGGAGGTGGTGATGGTGGTGACAAGGACAGGGGATGTCACTGGTAATGTAAGGATAAGGAATTGCCAGGAGAAGAGAATGTGGACTATTTCTCTAGAGTTAGCTGGAGCACTAAATAAGCTGAAAGCAGTGTTGCATGTACTGATTCCTTAAAGTAAGCCTGCACAGCTCAGGTTAACCACTACTATCGACCAAAGTGTACAAGAGGATCTGTGATATTTGGGCATGGACACTAGCCTACCCTTGGCAATCTGCAAGATGCACATCATTTCGATCCACAACAATTTGCCACCTCAGATGTTTTGCACTACTATACTTACACATTTACTGTGGTATTACATGGTTATATCCTTGTAATAGTATCTTCCTTCTTTTTGTCCTCAAGAAAGCACTGGCGGATCTTCTGACAGTTCCAGCCACTCCGTTGCCATTTCTTGAATTTCAATGTCAAAACAGTATTTAACACCCATCACACCCGGCTGGGTAAATGATTTTTCACCTTTTGAGTACTTATTCATTTATTTAGAGCCTTTGGCGAGATGCTCTGTGCGAAAGGGGCAGTCAAGCATGAGATAGTATAACCTACAGACGGTCTGGTGAGACGAAAGCAGAGCTCTGAATGTTCCACTGAATCCACCTGGGCATTCCAGTCCTACCTAGACACCGCGAGGCACCTATTCTCCTGAAATGTCGAGCGAGCAGAAGTGTCTCGAGCTACTAAAGGCAAGAACATTACGACTTTATAAACAAATTAAAAGTACATAGGCGAGCACATTTTCTCAACATCGATTTGTTTTAAATATAACACTGAATGTCGTTGTCAGGGTGAAGTTGTCTCTAAACGGCACGCGACCCTGCCCCCGCTCTCACAAAAGGTAATGGCACGTCCATTCTTATACAAATAAACACTAATTTTAAGCACAACTTTAGAAAAAGATTGTATTTCACACTGGCTGCCTGGCTATTGGAAACAGTCCCGTGTGAAAGCAGCCCTTCGACCTGGGGAATGGAATGTAACCAGCTGAAGCTAAAAGGAAACATTGTTTCTAAATATCGTCGTTCTCTGCAGGCTTGCATCTAGGCTACTTTGTTTCTTCATCAGCACACTGTGTGTTTTATTTAGTGAAGTTAATAACACCATAAAATCACTACAAACTACCTGCTACTGGATAAGGCATAGATGACGCATTAGGAATATTTAGCAAACCCCGCCCCTCGAAATATTTTTCTAAAGCAAATACATATTTATTTCTTACCTTATGTTGGGTGTTGAGCTTTGGCAGCGTTAGGTTCAATTTGATGCATTCATCGCACTGTGGAAAAAAACGAAGCTTTGCTCTTGATACCCGTAATAACAGACCTATTCACCCGCTTTAATGCAATGCGGTGAATTGCTTAGACGCACTGTAAGGTTTGCACCGCTTTGAAAAGACAATGTTGACCGTTGCTTTTCCTCTTCAGTGAAGGAATTCACTTCCAAGTATGTAGGCTTATTTTCATCCCTCGCTCAGGACATTCAAAACAACAAAACGCCAGTGCAAAAGGAGGGAATGCTTTGACGATCGACCAACAGTTATATATTTCAGCAAGCCACAAATATTAACCAGCTAAAGCATCTCGGCATCGCGGCTGAAGCTGTCCAACTACGTACACAGTAACAGGCAGTTTGAGCTTTTTGACGTATTCACATCGACAAAGTCGATGCACGGTTTTTAAAGTGCAAAAAGGATTTCTTAATCAATGCGCAGAAAGATCACTTTGTAAATGCATCCAGTAAAGCAAATGTCTGCAATATCCAATGCATGAAGAATGAGAGAATTCCCAGATATCCATGAAAAATGTTGTTCGTTGAATTGTTGTCATGAAGCATTCAGTGGATTCTCTTACGCAGTGCTCCAGCAGCCATTTTGTTGTAACTGACAACAAGCAGTGCTGTGCACGTCTGACTGAAGTCAAACAGGAAGTGGCCCATTCCCTAACGTCACATGGCCTCCACTTACAAACAAACCGAAAGGCTCTCTAAAAAAAGACTCTGCTCCGCCTTTTCGTTTCCATAACGACACCCCGCCCCCAACCCCCCCCCCCCCCCACACACACACACACACACACACACACAGACACACACAGAGCCTGTCCATTTCAACTTACATTTTCACCCATAGACATTAATAAACAAGATATCCATAGACGCGCGTAAAAGCGCGCACACAAATATGCGTCCACATCCCCCCCCCTCTCTCTCTCTCTCTCTCACACACACACACACACACACACACACACACACACACACACACACACACACACACACACACACACACATAGAGCCATTTCAACTTTCATTTTCACCCAAACATTTAGTATAAACAAGATATCAATAGACGCGCGTAAAAGCGCGCACAGATCCGCATTCCATCTCTCTCTCTCTCTCTCTCTCTCTCTCTCTCTCTCTCTCTCTCTCTCTCTCTCTCTCTCTCTTCTCTCTCTCTCTCTCTCTCTCTCTCTCTCTCTCTCTCTCTCTCTCTCTCTCTCTCTCTCACACACACACACACACACACTCTGGATGACCATACAAAATAAATGCACACGAAAAATACCTCTAAAATATAAAGGATTTGCTGTGAAGGATACAAAAGGAAACCTTTTATCACCAATAGGGGGCACAATTTCTTTGATGGCGCACAAATTCAAGCTCGATCTGGAATTGCCTGCCCTCTATGTACTGCTACGGGATACAGAACAGTGCTCAGATTGCTTTTTTAAAGGTGCTTATTGCTTTTTAAAGGTGCACTGTGTAGGATATGATACTAAATAATTCACCAATATTTACTAGAAAACCAAAATACAGTAAGTCTTGCAGCTAAAAAATATCTCTATTTCTGCAGTTCAAAATGGCATACCATGCAGAAGATCCCCCTTTTCATGTATGAAAAGTGCAATTTTCCCAGTCAGAATGAATGCTTAGAATTTGATGGTGGTGGTAAGTATTTGTTAAAAAGGTAATGTTTGTGAATGGGCAGCATGACTTCTGGAAATGAACTACTAAAAATATTACACAGTGCAGCTTTAAAGGACGAGCTCCATTGTGAAGTGAAAACAGTACATTGTCCACGTAATAGTTTGACATCTAAGTGTAAGAGATAGGTAGGAAATTATAGTGTTGTTCTCAACAGACAGATTACTGACGAAATAATCCATTCCATTCCAAATCTGAGCAGGCACAATTACCTTGCCTCCCCCAACAACATGCCAGTTTACACACAAAGGATAAAACTGTGTCTGGACATGTTGCGCTTTTACAGTTATCTCTTCTTAAAAGATTAACACAAATATGATCACAACATCAGCCAAATATTTTCCTACCCAGTGAGCCAAAAACTTGATCCTACTTAAGACCCCCCCCCCCCCCCCCAGTTGCAGACAGAATGGCTTGATTTGGTTGGAGAAATTAATAGGAGAATGGGAGAATACTGGTGGCAGTCCCTATTCAAGGTGACATTTCAACATTCAACCGTAAAAAAAACGTCCAGGAGAAAGTCCTTCGAAAGTGGACAAACTGGCGAGCGAAAGAGCAATCTCCACATCCAGTCATCCAACAGCATGTACGGAGGGAGAAAGTCTGCCTCAATCAGGACGCTACTTCCTCTGAACATGAAATGATGAAGTATAGGCTACATTTAGAAACTGAAGTATGTTTCCCATGGAGCAGGTTGACAGAAGATCACCAACTAATCTCGAACCACTCATAATTTATCTTGCTTCCTGTCACAATATAGAAACCCTGCTGTTCGTTGGCCATCCCATTGTATAGCACCCCCACCACCACCACCACCACCACCACCAACAACAACTGCAGTGACAGGAGTGATTCAGCTGGTTTCAGATGTCATGGGGGTCAGACGAGGGAGGTCTTGCCCCTCTCCCCTCCCCCCTCTCTAAGCCATCTCATGCGAGGCTATCAGCATTGATCTAGGTCAACGGCAGTCAATATGCAACGGCCACGCGGCACGCTGCATGCTGGCTCAGAGACAGTGCGGGGACGTCCGTCTGGTCAGCAGTAGCCTGCCGCAGCGACAGCCTGTCCCCAAACAAGAGAAGACGAGAGGTCAACAGGGTCAGACGGATTGACGGGTGGTGGAGATGCTGAATCTCTATATTAGTCTGTCGTCGTTTAGGAGAAGCACAGTGGTGGATGATGAGGATAAAGATAATGAAATCGTGTTGTAAAACAGGGCGCGCACACTCACACATATGGGACAAAGACACACGCACACCCGCACACACACTCGCACGCACATGTATGCGCGCGCACACACACGCACAGGCGCACGCACGCGCACACACACACACACACACACACAAACACAAACGCACACACGCACGCACGCACAAGCACTCACGCGCACACACACACACACACACACATACATATATATGCATGCATGCACACACAAACACAAACACACAAAGATGGGTTTTGTTATAGTTTTCCTTTACACATAAGAATAAAGTATAACAGCAATAAAAATAGAGCGATAGCCAGAAAAGACAGCAATACGTATATGGTGGCAGAAGAGCCCTCTCTTGTGAAACTAACAGCTGCAGGTGAAGAGAGAGGAGAGAGGTGGAGAGAGCGTGCGTGTGTGCATGCGTGCGTGTGTGCGTGCCTGTGTGCGTGCATGCGTGCGTGCGTGCGTGTGTGCATGCGTGCCTGTGTGTGTGTGTGCATGCGTGCCTGTGTGCGTGCGTGCGTGCATGCGTGCATGTGCATGCGTGCCTGTGTGCGTGCGTGCCTGCCTGCGTGCGTGCGTGTGTGTGTGTGTGTGTGTTGGGAGGGAGGGGAGTGACAGAGTAGTTTGAGGAGCATCTCTGGGTGGCTTTAATTTCCCAGAGGAGTGGAGGTGGTGATGGTACAGTAGTGGTGTTGGAAAGGAAGGGGGTGCAAAGGCTGAGGGAGGCAAACAGCAGCATCTCTGGCACTGAGCC
Organism: Engraulis encrasicolus; assembly: GCF_034702125.1. Classification (NCBI taxonomy): domain Eukaryota; kingdom Metazoa; phylum Chordata; class Actinopteri; order Clupeiformes; family Engraulidae; genus Engraulis; species Engraulis encrasicolus. The sequence goes on from NC_085858.1 coordinate 17,607,761, forward strand.
AACAGTTCATGTGCTTGGCCAGAGACAGCTGTCTGTCAGAAAGACCCCTGAGCCTCAGTCATTTCATTTTGGTACTCTAACTTAGCCTAATAAATACACACACCAGGGTTTTGCGTCTCGTTCCACAGGTTGCCAACTACAGAATGAATTAGTAGTGAGTAGACTGTTGAAGGTCAGGGCCGCAGCGAGACATTTTCAAATACTGAGGTCAAATACTGTGTGCTGTACTGCATACTGTACATTTAGAATGCGTCAAACTCTTCAGTCAAACTCTTAAGTTTATCTCCAAGGGCCCCCTTACATGACTCGTGTCATACCATTTTTTTCCTGCGCACCCCCCTTTCAAAACCAGTCTAGGTCTGTGAGTCAGTACACTTGTAAGCACTCTTACATTATTACACTTTGCTGACACTTTTATCCAAAGCAACTAACCGTTACTATCAGTACAGAGTAGGTGGTTACAGTCCCTGGAGCAATGCTGGGTATGGTGCCTTTCTCAAGGGATATATACAATAATAACGATAAGAGTAATATTATTATTGATTATTAAAATGCAGTTCCTATCTAATGGGAATATTGTTTACCCTAGTATTGGTTTATTTTGGTGTACATTAGTTATTCAATTCAGTTAATTATTTATTTTGCTTTGGTATATTTTTCCTTCCAACCTGCCACAGCTTCCCTCGCCCCCACTCTGAAAACCACTTTGTCTACTGTGTTCACTGACTATACGTATGTATATGGTTAGGATAACACCACAGTTAACCCATGTCAACTGAAGAGAACCCAATACATGGGATAATAGTCTGGCTCTGTTCACTGACTATACGTATGTATATGGTTAGGATAACACCACAGTTAACCCATGTCAACTGAAGAGAACCCAATACATGGGATAATAGTCTGGCTCTGTTCACTGACTATACGTATGTATATGGTTAGGATAACACCACAGTTAACCCATGTCAACTGAA
>NC_085858.1:17633734-17636234 GCF_034702125.1 Engraulis encrasicolus
TCTCGAAAGATTGCCAACTTCAAAGTCAGCCATCTTGAAATTCAGCTATCTTGAAAGCACTGGCCTCACAATTTTACATGGCTTATTTACTCATTATAGAGTGTTATCACACAAGGTTTAGTGTAAATCCAAGCATCCATTCAAAAGTTATGACAAATAAACTGTCGGTTATGTTGAAAGATGCCTGGCCCGCAAATCGGCCATCTTGAATGTCGGCCATCTTGAAAGTGTTGGCTTCCAAAATTAAATCAGTTCATGTACATATTATAGACAGTTACCATACACATTTTTTGTGCAAATCTGTGCACAGATATTGTGTTAGTACCTAATATATTCATTGGTGGTTGGTCAAAGTAATACCACTGAAATGCTGTTTTTCGGGGATATAATAAACAGTATTCATTTGTTCTCTCAGGGGCAAAAATGTGTTAAATAACTCCCTTGAACTGTTGGGTAAACTTTCAATGTTTTTCTGAGATAAAAACAATTATGTTTCTATAAAATAATCCATAATGTTGTATGACCCTTGTTTGGTCTTGGAGGGAAAATGTACACTGGATCCTTTCCGTAACCGCACAATGTTGCCATATGGCAACAAACCTAAATGTACCCCCCCAAAAAACTTTTTTTTGAAAAAAATTGCAAAAATGTCTTAAGAAGTTCATTTTATGTGACAAAAACCACAGTTAGATTTTTTTCCATGATGGGATAATAATGTGTGCAGTATAGGGTTAAAACCCATTTATACTATTCAGCACTGTATTTAACTCTACAGATGAGTGAGAACATCTTAACCAATGCACTACTGCACCCGCATGCCATCATGGAGGCTGACTTTTGAAGCTAGCACTAACACAAGTTGGATGGTCCATTTTTACTGTAGCACAGGATGTGCAATGCTCTATTATTGTCAAAAGAATGGACTTCTACAACTTCTGCTGACTTCTGTAAGCAAAGGACAGTTTCCCATGTCTTCTGGGTCTATTTCAAGTGAGCTCAGGTGCTTAGGAGAATGTTACACCCCTGTATCATTTTCATGCATTAAGCATTCTTAATATGGTCAATTTTCAATAGCTCTAGCACTCCAGGAATTAGAGTGAGACTACAGCCAATATATATTTCATGATGTCATGAACCTATACAATGATTTTATTAACAAAAATATGTCTTACATACACTCAATCGTGGTAAATCAAAGGGAATTAAAAAATGTATGTAATAACTATGGTAATTATTCCCTTTGCATCTTTAATTCTGAGTGACTCAGCCTCTCTGTGATGATCTTATACCTGGACACCTATATTGTCCGTCAGTACAATTCATTTTGAAATGTTCTTCTTTGTTGTTTTATCTTATTTGGATGTTTACTAAATTTCACTGATCCCCGTCCCAACTCTTTTGAGACGTGTTGGATTTATCAAATTAGAAATGAGTACATATGTCCCTCAAAACAATATTTTTTCTCAGTTTTAACACTTAATATGTTGTCTTTTCACTATTCTCCATCTAATGAATAGATTGAATGTTTTGAAAACGATAGCATTTTGATTTTATTCACTGTTTACCAAACGTCCCAACTTCATCGGAGTTGGGGTTTGTACAAAGGCACAACCACTCAATGTGATAATTCATGCTGTTTAAACAAATTTGACTAAGTACCGTATGTTTATTGACCGTGCAACCATACCAATACCAACACAGCTATTTTGCTAGTTTATGTAATACATGTTTTGCGTCTGGGCTAGTCTGCAAGCCTTAATAGGTTAGCGTTCGGAGTGATTAAGTCCACTGAAGTCCAAAGAAATAAGAGTGCCTGTCCATGACTCCAAGACTTACAAAAAGGTTTTGCTGCCTTAAACATGCTGTTGGCCTCTGAAAATGTCACGTCTTACACAACGGACAACGTTTTTCTTACTTGGCAATGAAAGTGAGTGTGGCACAGGCAACCTACCTTTCCCTTGCTTGCTCTCTCTCTCTCTCTCTCTCTCTCTCTCTCTCTCTCTCTCTCTCTCTCTCTCTCTCTCTCTCTCTCTCTCTCTGTCTCTCAATCTCCCACGTCTTTTTTTTCTTTGATGGCTCCATTTAAAGTTAGCACTGGTGGAGTGGAGTGGGCGTATTGAAAGGTGCTTATTAGGCGAGCTGGACTGCCAACCGGTGTCTATATCCCTCTCCCTCTCTCCCTCTCTCTTTCTTTCCCTCCCTTTCTCCCCCCTCTCTCTGTCTCCCTGTCTTTCTTTTTCTCTCTCTCTCTCTGTCTCTCTGTGTCTCTCTCTCTCTGTCTCTCTGTGTCTCTCTCTCTCTGTCTCTCTGTGTCTCTCTCTCTCTCTCTGACTCTGCTGGCCACTTCAGCCCCTAATTACACGCCACCACAGCCTCGTCTCAGGGGCCGGCCCTCCCCAGCAATGAGCACTCCTTCATGGGGATGGCATGAGTGTTGGCAGGGGGGTGGTTGGCGGTCCATGGTGTCTAATAGAGAGAGAGAGAGAGGGAGGGAGAGAGA
>NC_085858.1:17641234-17646234 GCF_034702125.1 Engraulis encrasicolus
TAACCTCTATCCGTTATATATTTATCATCGTATGTGTGTGTGTGTGCACGCGCACGTGTGTGTGTGTGCATAAGCGTGTGCATGTGTCTGTAAATGAGTACCGGGTATGTGTGTGATTGTAAATGTGTGCAGTGGAAAATCCCTCTTAGAAAAGCCCTAAAGGTATTCCACCAGGAAAAGCAGAGAGTTTTCGATTTCATTTTTGATTCCTTCTTTATTTAATTTCTTTCTTTCTTTTTTTTTTTTGCTCCTGTGCCGGAGTTCTACAGTGGTGGCAGCGACAGCACAATTTATCTGGGAGTGTTCTGGAGACAGCCCCGCGCTCACCTCCACTCGCCACGGAAACCTTGTTGCCACGGTAACACTGCTACCCCCCTCAACTCCAACTCCCCACCCCCACTCCCACAAATCTCCCAGCTCTGTTTGGGAAAGATGTGTGTCCCTGTGCTGCAGACATCAAGCCCTATACGAGCTCCACCGTTGCACACTTAGCTTTGGCTCTATCAGCCACCCGCACAGCAGTCTCTCACTGCAACGATTTAAGACTCACACATACACTCAAAGAGACTCATAGACACAGACACAGACAGACACACACACGCACACGCATGCACGCACGCACGCACGCACGCACGCACACACTCACACAAAGAGTAAAAGAGACACACATTTCTTGCGTCGCTTGCTATGCACTCCGAAAGAGACACTTTATAGCTATAAACAACAGTCAAGGAATGGATGTTGTTATATGATAACCAAATCAATCTGTTAAACACTGCGCACAGTAGGCTACAAAACACTTCATTTGTTCGATTAGATTATTAGACAATCAGTTTGGCATAAATAAGTGCTGTCTTTTTGAAAACAACACAGATATTATTGGGAGGGAAGACAGATCACCCTTACAAATCATTCCACCACAAGGCAAGTCTGTCTGTCAATTATTCAACGAACGCACACACACGCACGCACGCACGCACGCAAGCACGCACGCACGCACGCACACGCACACACACACACACTCACACAAACACACACACAAAAAAACACACACACACACAAACACAAACACACACAAAGAGAGCTGTCTAAACTGTTTCCTAAGCATCTCGGCCTCACTACCTCAGACAAATGTGAATGCAGCCCACGTCCATTCATCAGGCGTTCATCAAGCGCTCTCGATTAGCGAGACAAAAAGAGCGAGAAGAGAGAGAAGAGAGAGTGGCCCACCCATATTGGCATGGCAGGAAATTAATACTCGCTGTCCTTCCTGTGTGATTTCAGCCTAATCTCATCAGTTAAGCGCCCCACCAAGAACTTAATTCTGATATAATTGCAGAAAGACGAAGCGTTGGAGAGCAAGGCTGGCGGAGGTCACAGGAGAGCCTGACGAATGTCGATGATTGCTCTCATTAGGGCCATAAAGGAGACGCAGAAGGAGGAAACGGTTAACAACGAGGGGGCTGAAGTGGGGGTCAAACCTGAGGTATACGTCTCCACTCGTATCGACGCCGTTACACTCATTTAAGAGACAAAAGACAAGACCTAGCATTGGTGGGCTCTCGGCTAGTTAGCGGCTTTTACTGATTGAGATTGCTGTTGCATTGATGTTGGTGTTGATGAAGAGTGGACGAATCAGTGGGGACTAGCAGATGAAGCGATTGTGGACGGATGAGAATATTGATCGTTGTTTTTTTGTCGATTTGGAGGTTGATTGCAAGTTCAAAACGGTGTTATAGTTCTACATACCAATTCTACTTGATACACCAGTAGTCCCTTGAAGAGAGGTAAGTAAATGGAAAGTAAGCAATCATAAAGAAAGTAAATGATCATAATTCGTTTCCTCTCCAAGCAAGAAGGGTGACACTTGTGCGCTAACATCTTTGGAGCTTCCAGTCCAGGACCACAGTCAGAAAAACAGGCTACAACTCAGAGACCAGATTACTGTAAATCCTATTAAAGTGTTCTATTGGTGTGTATGCAAATCAGGGATCCAATCCCTGGATTTATTACATTCTTTATCTAAAAGACACCCTGTTTTTCTACAATACTCCAAGCATAGAAATGAGGGGAACCCTCTCAGAGCTTGTACAAGCACATCTTCTCTGTGTCTCACACAGCAGAAATTAATTGTGGTGGGAGAGGAAGTGAATCGATTGAGTAGTGCTATACGCGATAGCACAAATGCCATCATTATTTGCCTTATTAGATACCCTGTGAGCGGCCTGCTACGGCTGCTGTGGCTCCTGTCAAGGGTGGACAGGGCCGATATAGCTGCACCCTTGGGGCCCCCACTTGGCAGGGGGCCCCTGATTGGCCAAAAGTGAAAATTGCAGAATTGTGACAAGATGTAATACCGAAAAACATGATCTGTCGTGTTGAGTACAGTTGGTAGACATGTTATCCTTAATATGCTAGCTCATAATTATGACACTGTCTAGGTTTATTTGAAGAAAAAAAACCTAACCCTCTCTTTGCAACTGCACTTGTTGTTCTGTATATCTCCTGTGCACTTTGTATTTGCTTGTGATGCTGGCTTGATTGTGTCCTCTTTTGAAAGTCACTTTGGTTATAAAGCATCTGCCAAATGCAATGTAATGTAATGTAATGTAATGTAATAATGTAATTTGTTGCCCTCCAGGGGGGCCCACAGCAACCCTTAGCCTAGGTACCCCAGGCCATCTTTATCCGGCCCTGAGGATGGAGGCAGAGGAAGGCAAATGACCAGACAGACAGACAGACAGACAGACAGACAGACAGGCAGACAGACAGACAGACAGACAGGCAGACAGACAGGCAGACAGACAGACAGACAGACAGGCAGACAGACAGGCAGACAGGCAGACAGGCAGACAGACAGACAGACAGACAGACAGACAGACAGACAGACAGACAGACAGACAGACAGGCAGACAGGCAGACAGGCAGACAGGCAGTGCCCAGGACAGCCCCCAAACCTGCCAGCTGGGGCCCTAGGATTGTTTCCTAGGCAACAGTGCAGTGGGCAGGAGATGTAGAACCTGCCAAATGGAAAATGTCATTTACATCAGATATGTAGATACAGTTTAATGCACAGGCTGGACAGACAGAGGCTAGGATGGGGCGGGGTGATTGTGACTGTGAGACGGCGGGAGGGCATTTGAATAAGAATAGTGGATGGGTGGGTGGGGGTGGGGGGGGGGGTTGTGCCTATGGATGGATGAGGGAGAGAATGAGAGTGGGAACGAGAGAGAGAGAGAGAGAGAGAGAGAGAGAGAGAGAGAGAGAGAGAGAGAGAGAAAGAGAGAGAGAGAAAGAAAGATAGGGGGTAGGGTGTAGGATAGAGGGTGTGTCTGCCTGCCTGCCTTCATTAAAATACATTTCCTTTTGGAGTCTCTAGTGTTCATTTGAGCTCATATTACAGTCGGCAGTCTGTACACGCGCACGCACACGCACGTACACACACACACACACACACACACACACACACACACACACACACACACACACACACACACACACACACACACACACACACACACACACACACACACACACAAATAAATCCATGCACACCACTAAAAAGAAATACCCCCTCTGCGCTCCACATTTTCTCCTGAAATTGGATTGAGGTTGGCTGATGGAGGACGTGTGGGGGAATGGGGGAAGTGGGGAGGATGGGAGAGAGGGAGGGAGGCAGAGGAAGAGAGGGCGATACTCTGTTCTAATCCAAATATTGATCCCACGGCATGCACACACCGCAGATCAATGCAGGCAATAAAATGCAAGCAGCTTGTCTCCAGGGAGCTCAGGCAGTGGGGAGGTGCTTTCCAGAAGCCGGAGATAGTGTGTGCCTGTGTGTGTGTGTGTGTGTGCGTGCGTGCGTGCGAACACATGCACAAGCACGCATGCACACACGCACACACACACACATACACAGTACGTACACCTACAAACACATGAACACAATGCATAAATCAGATGCCATTAGGAACAATAGTCATTTCACGTCGTCTTGCATCTGCTACCAACGGCTGGCTCAGGGCAACATGAAAGTGAAAGCCCACACATGGAGTAGTGAAAATCTAAATTGGATTTATTAAAGGGAATACAATATAAACAATAACCCAGATGAAGTGGAGACGGTATTAGAGTTGCACTGGGGGAAATAGTATCCATCAGCTATAAAGGGCACCCAGTCAAAGTGAGTAAATAAAAATTGTATGCCAGAAAAAAGAGTGGCAACAACCAACTTGAACATATTGGGTGGATTCTAATATGCAAACTCTCGTCCTCCCTTGCTCACTTGCCTCCTCGTGGCATTGTGATGTCGTCACCGACAACAGCATTGTATTTCAACTTGCAAAAGCTGAATTCCAATGTCATTTTTTCATTTTGCAAACGGGATGGTGAATGAAGAGTAGTCCCCCAAAAATTGTTGTGGCTGGGCTGACATCGAGGAAACGTAACTCTTTTCTCCACAGAGGCGGAGCGTCAGCGAAACGCGAGGCCACAAGCACAGGCTGAGGAGGGAGTCTGCATATTGGAATCCCATTTACATTGGAATGTTTTCAAACCAGGAAGTGGTTGAGGGATTAGTAGAAAGACTTGTTTTCTCACAGGAGACAGATGAAAGATAGAAGGAGGAAGGAAGAGAAGCCAGGCAGGGGTCCGTATCTCGAAAGCGTCTTTGCTAACGACGGTAGCAACGTCCTTCGTAAGAGCGACTCAACTCTCTCTCGACAGCGACGCTCACCACTAAATCCAAGGGAACGGTAAGACGGTCTTAAGACGGTCTTAAGACGGTCTTAAGACGGTCTTAAGACGGTTAGCAACGACAAGAATCGAGAAACGGACCCCAGGACTACTGTATGTAACAACATCTGATAATACCATCTCTCACATTTACTATTTCTATCCTACTGGACTCAGGCCCGCTTGTTGTCAATTTGATGCCCTAGGCAAGTACTCCCATTTTGTGCATTTAGAAATTGGCATATGTAAACAATTGCGTTGCACAT
>NC_085858.1:17648734-17651234 GCF_034702125.1 Engraulis encrasicolus
AGTCAATGCCACCTCTGGAGTACAGTGAGAAGCTGAGTACAAGAACAAGACCAGAACTGGTCAAGACCAAGTCCAGACCAAGACCAAAATGGTTTGAGTCCAAAAATAAGTCCAAAGAGATCAGTTGGAGTCATAGGACTGAATCACATGTTGGTCTGTGTAAATCAATGAAAATTGATGATAATAGGGTGAATGTTTCAGGAACACACAGATGCCATGACTGAGATTGTGATGGTTTATCAATCAATTTATAATCTATGATGAACAATGTTCTAAAATGTAAAGCAGACATGGGCAAGTCCAAAAGCCATATTTGGAAAGACTATAGTGGCCAAGACTGCAGCCCGGGCCCCAAGTCCAACTACTAGCGAGTCCAAGACGAGTCTTGGGTCTGGAGCTGGACTGAAGTCTTTGAACAGAGCACACTGTGCATGTTTATCCTATATGAAGTTGAGAACCCAGAGCTAATCACATAATTAAGGTATCCACATAAAAAAAATGCAACTGGTTGATATTCACAACAGTATTACTCGCTTGTAAACAGCAGCTGAATGCAATAATTGACTTGCTGCCTGAGCCCACATAACAGCACATCAATGGTTTCTATGAGGAAATAAATACAATATAACTACACAAGACTAATGATATGTAATTAAATAAAGAGAACCGCCAATGCTGTTTATGCTGGCAATTCAAAATTACTCAGGCGTACGCATCAGTCAGCTCGCAGTCCACCGTGCACCCTGGCTAGTGATCATTTTTCACCAATGTGTAGCAAATGAAATGGCCTGTTTGTTAAATGAAAGAGGTCGCTTTTCCAATAACGTGTAATACAGCAGCTTTGCTTGTGAAATTGAAGCAATTGCTTTTTAATATGCTGTAAATAAAATGAAATGGCCTGTTCTGAAGTTGTAAACAGAACAATCATTCAGTATCCCCATGGGTACATTTGAAATGGACTTCAAAAAGCTCTTGTCAACATAGAGAGTCACACATGCACACTACACTGCACTGGAAAAGCACAACAATGGTATGGAAAGTGTGTGTGTGTGTGTGTGTGTGTGTGTGTGTGTGTGTGTGTGTGTGTGTGTGTGTGTGTGTGTGTGTGTGTGTGTGTGTGTGTGTTTGCGCATGCGTGTGCTGGGGCGCACAGATGTGCGCATTTGTGTGTTTGTGTGTGTGTGAGCGTGTGTGTGTGTGTGTGTGTGTGTGTGTGTGTGTGTGTGTGTGTGTGTGTGTGCGCGCATGTGTGTGTGTGTGTGTGTGTGTGTGTGTGTGTGTGTGTGTGTGTGTGTGTGTGTGTGTGTGTGTGTGTGTGTGTTTGCACTTACAGTCCATCTTCCTATGTGTGTAGCATATATGCACCCTAAGTGCTAGAGTACATGCACCAGCGGGGGGCCTTGGTGTGGTGTGAAGCAGTCAGCTGGCATGAGCAGTGAGCAGTGAGCAGTGAGCTGACTATATGCGGTGGTGGGGGATTGAAGAGAGTAAAGGGCACACAGGGAGCCCTGAAGGACACTCAGTGATGGAGATGAGAGGATGTGAGTGCCAGAAGACGCGGTAACGGAGACAGGGAGAGAGGTCTGCCAGAGGAGACAGGCATGCAGCAGAGGCTGGAGGAGGTTTATGGGGAGATGCATCCCAAGCAGATCAATGAAGTCACTGGAAGAAACTGAGCATTTCTTCCAAACTGCGCAGGTTTGTTTTCAGGTGGGGTGTGAGAGAAATGTTCCGAAATCAGTTTTAAGTAATAATGAAAAATGGAGTGCTGTACATTCTTAGAGAAGATTTTGAGCAAGCCTGGAGCAGGAAGACAGTCACCAATGAAGACCTTAATGGGCGCTGTCCATCCAAGAAGGTGTGAAATTGTGCAATTACCTAATTGGGTGATTCTAGCGGGGATATCCCAATTGCAGAACATTACCTGACAATTTTCTTGTCTTAGCTGGATTTTGAGCATGCAATTTTTGTATGAGTAAGTTCATGTGATTGCTGTTAACTTTTGGTAAAAAAGGTTTACAAAATTTCAGGTTTTTGGATTCATTTTCTCAGATGAAATCAGCAGTGGCTCATAGAGGCTCATAATTTCATCATAATTCCCAATATCTTAAAAACTCGGAATTACCGAGTCAAGTCAAGTCAAGTCAAAGACGTTACATCAATATAGTTTTATGTAATTTTTTTTGTAATTTTCCATTTATTTTCCTGCCCTGCCCAAAAATCATTCATATTACTTAAGACCACATGTAAATCTCGATGTATTTTCCAGTAGGTCACGACTGCATGACGATGACAAAGCCTGTGATGATTAGCATGAGTTATTCCATGAACCTCTGATAACAGGCAGCAGACCCTCTTGAGTCACAGACGCTAATCATATGTGTGCTCATGCTGCTCACTCTGAGTGAGTGTGACATATAGGCTACATACATATTCATGCACGGCGCCCTATGACGTAGGTATGGATGATGTATGGCAGCCCATATGTTATCAAGACACA
>NC_085858.1:17663734-17673734 GCF_034702125.1 Engraulis encrasicolus
CACAATTTAGATGGGCCAGCCCATTGCCATTGGTGCATCTTTTTTATGCCTTTATTTGACAGGACAGCCGAAGATGGTGACAGGAAGCGAATGGGACAGAGAGACAGGGGAGAATAGGGAAATTACCCCGGCCGGACTCGAACCAGGGTCCCTGTGGGTTGGGTGTGCCCCCCCACCCCCATTGGTGCATCTTTGGAGTATCAGTGGAGTATCATATTACAGTGTAGCAGGGGGATGACTGTGTGAGGGGCTGGTCTATGCCAAAAGAAATGCTCGGCCCAGTTTTGGTCTCAGTCCATCCCTGGTGGCAGTAGAGAGCAAGGTTAAAAGCAGCAGCCAGCTCACTCCATTTCCCCAGAGTAGCGCACCGCACCACACCATCCCACACCATCCCACACCACACCATCCCACCGCACCACACACCACACACCACACCATCTCACCACACCATCCCCTTACACACAAACCCACACAGCAGTTGGTCAGCAGCATGTCATTGACCTTGAGAGAAGCCTGGAGTTGAAAACTTCTGTGTGAGTGTGTGAGTGTGTGCGTGTGTGCGTGTGTGCGCGTGTGCGTGCGTGTGTGTCTGTGCCTGCATGTGTGAGAGAGAGAGAGAGAGAGAGAGAGAGAGAGAGAGAGAGAGAGAGAGAGAGAGAGAGAGAGAGAGAGAGAGAGAGAGAGAGAGAGAGAGAGAAATAGAGGATTTCTCAAGCAGAATTTAAAGAGAAATCAACATGATCTCCAAAAATTCCGTGCTCCTGGACACGGATGTTAAGGACACGAAATCTGTGTCCAGGAGCACGGATTTTGCCAAAATTCCATGCTCCTGGACACGGAATTGTTTTCCGTGCTTCTGGACACAGAATTGTTTTCCGTGATGGACACACAGAAGTGCCCTCTCTATACTCCCACAGCTCTATGTTTCCACAGTCTTTTTCTCATTTCAAATATTTTTCCTAAAAAAAAGAACATTTCTTACTGACAGGTTAGGGTTAGGGATTGTTTTGGTCTGGGCACAGCTAGCATTCTTTCATTCATTATATGAATTTGATAGCCTATCAACCAACTGGAAAAGGTATTTCTCAAAAATATGTCTTTAATGACAGGTTAAGGTTAGGGAATGTTTTGGTCAGGGCACAACTTAAATTGCTATAGCATTATTTTGCTTAGGATTAGCATTTGGTATGTATTTTCTAATGATAGAGTTAACACAGTGCTGTGGGAATATAGAAAGCACTTCCGTGTGCCCATCACGGAAAACAATTCCGTGTCCAGGAGCACGGAATTTTGGCAAAATCCGTGCTCCTGGACACGGATTTCGTGTCCTTAACATCCGTGTCCAGGAGCACGGAATTTTTGGAGATCAGGCTGGAGAAATAGTGTGTGCTAAGTTTTGCATGCATGCATGCTTGTGTACCTCTGTGCATGTTTGTGTGTGTGTGTATATGTGTGTGCGTGTGTGTGTGTGTGTGTGTGTGTGTGTGTGTGTGTGTGTGTGTGTGTGTGTGTGTGTGTGTGTGTGTGTGTGTGTGTGTGTGTGTGTGTGTCTGTGTCTGTGTGTGTTTGCGTGCGCGCGTGAGTATGTGTGCACGACATGTCTGTGTGTGTGTGTCCGGTGTGTGTGTGTGTGTGTGTGTGTGTGTGTGTGTGTGTGTGTGTGTGTGTGTGTGTGTGTGTGTGTGTGTGTGTGTGTGTGTGTGTGTGTGTCTGTGTGTGTGTGTGCATATTTGAGTTTCTGTCTGTGTGCCTCTGCATGTGTGTGTTTATATAAACAGTCTCCGTGGTACACAAAGGCTGCTTCAAAGCCACTCGAGAATGTATCAGCCTGGTCTGTCCGCCAAAGTTGCCTGCGGTCTCATGTGTATCCACACACTCTGTGCCTCTGTTGGGGGCACGATTGCCAGGGAGCTGAAGGCTCCTCGCGGCCCTGGGCCACATACACATACAGAACTGCTGTCACACTTGTTTATTCAACTGCTGCTGCTGCTACTCACCATTACCCACAACACCCATGCTCACATTCTACTCTTCCACAGTAAATTATTGTGCAGTGTTCATTCAACACTTATGGAGTCCAATTTGATGAGGACATGACACTCTTCTAGTTGGTGCTGCTCTCCAAAGCAGGACCCAAACTACAGGACTTTAAAATCGTTGGGTTACGGATGTAACCTTGGTTCTGTGAAGGAAAGAAAGGCTGCCAGACGGCTAGCCCAAGGGGCTGGAATATAATCCGCGCATGCGCGAGTTCTGAGGTACATATATCAAAACTTTATCACGTGAGTGTGCCGCGCTACTGTACACAGTATATACTGTAAGTCCCAGCGCGGCATACTTCGTCCTCATAAAAATCCTGAACGCGAAGTCCAGAGCGACGACGAAGTCTGGCAGCCTTTCTTTCCTTCACAGAACCAAGGTTACATCCGTAACCCAACGTTCTGTTTCACTCAAGAAAGGCTGCCAGACGGCTAGCCCAAGGGGCTGGAATATGTATGCCCAAACGTCGCGGCGGACAACCATACGACAATTGAATAAAGACACTGGACAATGCAAGAGTCAAAACCCTTATTGAATGTCCACATGCCAACAGGGCTAGAGTGACTGGTTAACAGAACTCAAGTTAAACACAGCCGAATATGTGACCATCTGTCACAAACTTAGAACCGAATTCCCAAAGGATGTGGGAGATACATGTTGAGGTTATAGAACCTTGTGAAGATTCGACGGTGAAGCCCAGCAGGCCAACCGGGCAAACTTCTTGTAAAAGGACTCCCTTCAGGAGCGACCATGAGGTGGCTCAGAGTTTGGAGGGCGGTAGGAGTCCCAACACAATCGCCTGGTTGAGATCCTGTGTTGAAAGAATTTCGGCATAAAGTCTGTATTAGGGCGTAGGACCACACCGGTGCCTTCTGGCTGAAACATGGAAGCAGTCAGGATGAATGGACAGCGCATGTAGCTCTCCAATACGCTTCGCTGAGGTGATGGCGATAAGAAAAATCGCCTTCTGAGACAGCCATTTTAGGTCGATACTCCCAACGGGCTCGAATGGGGGCTTCGCCAGAGCACTGAGGACAATGTGGAAGCTGCCATGGCGCACAGATTTGAAGCCTCCTTGGGCGCAGTCTTTGAGCTCCTCTCATGAATGGATAGACAGAGGATTAGCTCCGAGCGTTTTGCCATCTACTCGCTCATGGCAGGCGGATATTGCAGAGAGAAAAACCTTTAGCTTTGAATTGTGGACTTGCCTTCACCAAGTTTCTTTTGCAAGAATTCCAGGACTGAAGCTAGAGGGCAGGACCGGGGGCACTCATGCCACTGTTCGCACCATGCTTTGAAGGCTGCCCATCTTTAAGAGTACAAGGCTCTTGTCGATGGGGCCCTAGCACACTGCAAGGTTCTTGTAAACTGAGAATAACAACCTCCGAGCGAGGAGGTGTCCCCTTCTAACGGCCAGACCCACACGATTTAGGGCGGCTGGTGTCAGGTGCCACAACTCTCCCCTTGCGCAATGGGAGTTGCCATGGGATGCTCAAGAGGAGGTCTGATATCTCTGCAAACCATGGCCACCTGGGGGCGAAAATGGAGCCATTAGACAACTCTCAGGTTCTCCTTCTGGTCTTCTCCAGGAATCATGGAGAGAGGGGGGAAGATCGTCCACCCCCGGTGGTGCGTCGTCTTGGTTTAAGGAAAACCAGAGTGGACAGTGGGCCGACTCCCTTGAGGCGAAAAGATCGCTGTGTGCCTTCCCAAAATGAACCCAGATCAGATGCACTGTTTCCCGGGTGCATCGCCATTCACTTGGGTGTGGCTTACCCCCTTGACAGCAGGTATGCTGCTGTGTTCAGAGTGCCCGGCAGGTGCACTGCTCTGATCGAGTGGAGTCGAGTGCCCGCTTAGAGGAGGAGTTTCCTGGGCCATGTTGCGTAACGCCTGGGACCTCAAGGCCTCCCTGGCGGTCACATATGCTATGGCCGACCATGTTGTCTGTTCGAATGAAGACACTCTTGTTCTGGAGTACTGGCAAAAAGTGCCGGAGGGCAAGATATATCTGTCTCAACTCAAGAATATTTATGTGGGCAGTTTTCCAAGGTGGGCGCCACACTCCTCTGGCTCCTACACCATTCAAGACTGCCCTCCAGCTGACAGCGATGCGTCTGTGGTCAGAACTTTTGCGCTGGTAGATTTCTGCTAGTCGTACACCTCTGCACAAATTCTGGGGTATGGCCCACTATTGGAGGGCTCATAGGCACACAGGTGGCAGAGGGACAGGTTTTCCCCTGTCCAGTACTGGGTGTACTTGGGCAGGTACCACTTTGCACTGGACCCATATCTAGAAGGCCAAGGCGTACCACCTAGGATGCAGCAGCCATGAGGCCCAGCAACCTCTGACACTGGTGAGCATGCACATTCCTCCGTCCCATGAACTGTGACCGGCATTGTTTCAGGGCAATAACCCTCCGATCCGAGAGACATGCCACCATCGTCAGAGTCCAGTTTCACTCCAAGGAAGGTGATTTGTTGTGAGGGAGGCAGTTGGCTCTTGTCTGAATTGAGAGACAGGCCCAACATTTGCAAGTATTCCATTACCATTGCTGTGTCCTGCCCTGCCTGCTGACTCTACTGGGAAAAAAAAAAAATTAACCAGTCGTAATTGAGATAGATAATTGACTCTGACGCCCCTCTGACACAGCAGGCTCAAGGCTGTGTCCATGTATTTTGTGAATGGGACAGGCCGAAGGGAAGGACGTTGAACTCGAAAGTTCTGTCCTCCAACACAATCGGAGAAACTGGCGATGAGCAGGGTGGACTGCAATGTGGAAATAGGCACCTCTGAGGCCTATACTCGTGAACCAATCCCCGCACTGAATCGATTGACAGATTTGGGTCAGTGACAGCATTTGAAATGCAACGGGCGTAAATACTGGTTTAGTGGCCTTAGGTCCAGTAACTTATTGCACGGAATCCACCATCTAGTTTCGGAACTAGGAAGTAGCTCAAATAAAAGCCACTCCGCCGTTCGTTGCGACTTAACTCCCTCATTGCTCCTTTCCTTAACAGAGTATTTATCTCCTCTGTAAGGCCAGCTGCCGCTCTGGGTCCTGGCTGTGATGAGAAACAAGAACACCCTTGAACAGGGTGGCTGCGCCTGAACTGTAGCCGGTAACCAAACCTTACCGTTGAAACAACCCAAGAACTGGGAGAACACATTTCCCACACCTCCAATTGAGTGTGGGAGAAAATGTGCGGCAGGGCCACTTGAATGTGTGGAAGAAGGCTGCGGGGGGGGCAGAACTGGTCTGTGGTCATCATGCTGCCGAGGCCTATAAGGCCTAGCAGGGTTTCCAGGCCGGCGGCTTGCAAAGGGGGAAACCTGCGCCGGTTGTTTTTGCCCATGTCTCTGCATATTGGGGCAGCTCTTTGGGAGGGCACACCGGGGTTACCTGAATAGCCCTTATCAGGTCCGATGCTGCTTGGGTGAGGGGGCCTTGGCAACAGTTACTCCCACTCCTTCTTTGACACCCTAGACTCTTTGGCCCGGTGGAGCATGTCAGCTGCTCCGGGTCCAAAGGCAAACGCGGGGTAAGAGGTAGCTCCATGAGCGCCTGCTCCTGTCCTGCTTGGGCAACTTCAACTGAGCCAGCCACAGGTGCCTCTGTGCCATCCACAGTGAAGCAATGGATCTCCCACTTAGAGTGTGCTGCACCCTTGGCAAGGTGCAAAAAGGATTCAAAGACCTTTTTAAACTCCTCCACCAGTCCCTGAGCAGGGGCGGCTGAGAGGTCTTCAATAAACTCCATCTGGTACAACATGAGTAAAGATGTTGTGTTCATAAGGTGTGCCCCAAAGGACGCATTGTAGAATGACTTTCTCGGCCATTTATCAGTGGTGCGACACTGTTTGTTCGGGCATGGAGGGTCCTACCCCACAAGAGCTGTAGGAGGGAGGACGAGAGCAGCAATAGAGTCATCCATCGCGAAATAGTTGCCAAAAACCAACATTATCCGCTCCATGGATGTTGGAAAACTGTGCCCACTGTCGCATAGGGGTAGCTGCCTCTAGTTGCTCCCACACAGTCGTCATTTCCTTGACAAAGTCCGGGAGGTCAGGAGGGTGCTTGCTTGTTTGCAGCCTCCCTCCTTCTATTAGACCGAGACGGCTGGGCGTCAGGTATTGCAGGCATCTCCACATCGAGACATTTAACAGCTGCTGTTGGTGACACCCTTGCAGGCTGCACTGATGGGGCCACCTGGCACTCTGTGCCTGATGGCGCAGCCTGGTGCTCGGGCCCTAATGGCTCGGGCTGTGGTGTATTATCTCATGTAGCCTTATTCACCTTACTCAGTAGAGTATGTGATGAGAAGGGGAGACCGCTCTCCCTGCCTTTAAAGCTAGTGCATGATCAGGGCTCAGACATGTCACACACAGTGTATGTCCATCTTTCACTGGCATTCTACTGTAGCAATTAGAACAGTTCTGGAATCCGTTTTTTTTTTTTTTTTAAACTTATATTAAAATATACAAATATTATTATTGTTATTATTATTACTTCATCATTAAGTATCATTATCATTTCAGTCACACCTTGACTTTAGGCATGAACCTGATAGCACTGTTACTGCCTGGTACCAGATATGGTTCCAGCAGAGGTGCAAGAGATGGTGAGCACTAAGTGTCTCACACTCCAGTAGCAGCACTAATCACCCTAGGTACCGACCCTGGTACCAGCGTTGATCACTCATCGGTACCGAGAATGATATTGTTGGTACCAAGAGTTGCGCAGCACGAGATCACGTCATGTGAGGCTGCTGGAGTAGCCTATAACATGCAGGCAGGCAGCGTAGATCACTCATCGGTACCGAGAATGAGATCGTTGGTACAGAGAGTTGCGCAGCACGAGATCACGTCAAGTGGAATCACAGTGAGCTACTGAACGGCGCCGAAAGGTGCCCGTAGCAACATTAGAGATATAGCTAGAGAGACATCTCTGTAATCTCTTTCCTCCTTAGAGCAAACCACAACAACAGATTAAATTACCTCAAGTTGAATTTCAAGTTGAATTTCAAGTTGAATTCTGGTACCCAGCGTTGATCTCTCACCGTACCGAGAATGAGACACATCACACACAGTGTATGACCATCCTCCACTGGCTTTTTTTTAATTTTTTTTTAATTTTTTTTATTATTATTTATTTTTAATTATTATTATTATTATTATTATTTCTTTCCCCAGTTAGTTATTATTATGATTTCAGTCACACCTTGACTTTAGCATGAACCTGATAGCATCGTTACTGCCTTGGTACCAGATATGGTTCCAGCAGAGGTGCAAGAGATGGTGGGTATTTAGGGTCTCACACTCCAGTAGTAGCACTAATCACCCTCGGTACCGACTCTGGTACCAGCGTTGATCTCTCACCGGTGCCGAGAATGAGATTGTCGGTACCGAGAGTTGCGCAGCACGAGATCACGTCAGATGAGGCAGCTGGAGTATAACATGCACGCAAGCAACTCCTTCGATAGAGGGAGAGTGGCGGCAGTTTGTTACACAGGAATAATTATTCCACTTCGGAACCAACAAGCCCACAAGCCCAGCGAGTAACTTCCCCGACAGAGGAAGAGTCGCGGCCGTCCTGCAGGAGAGTTCATGCACGCAAGCAACTCGCTCGATAGAGGGAGAGTGGCGGCAGAATCACAGTGAGCTACTGAACGGCGCCGAAAGGTGCCCGTAGCAACATTAGAGATATAGCTAGAGAGATGTCTCTGTAATCTCTTTCCTCCCTAGAGCAAACCACAACAACAGATTACTTACCTCAAGTTGAATTTCAGGTGGATATGCGCCTCGGGGATTCCACGAGAGTAGCTTCACATGCGAAAGCACAAGCTACAGGGAGAAGCCACCGTTACTATAAGCTGCGATAGCACACTTTTAATAAGGCGGGGATAATAGCCTGATAACGATAGCCTGGAGAGGGGCAACAGTAGTCACCAGCTCTCGGACAGCTAACTGCCAGTAGGCACCTCGTTACCAGTATCAATTCGTACCTTATCAGATCGCGTGAGGGATTAAAGAGGACGAAGTATGCCGCGCTGGGACTTATATACTGTGTACAGTAGCGCGGCACACTCACGTGATAAAGTTTTGATATATGTACCTCAGAACTCGCGCATGCGCGGATTATATTCCAGCCCCTTGGGCTAGCCGTCTGGCAGCCTTTCTTGAGTGAAACAGAACCTATTAGATTTTGTCATCAGGCTGTGCAGCACACACGAAGAGAATCGCAACTGACAATCTTAGCTCCAATCATAAACACGGACACACTACCTGACATTCTTTTTCGTGTCGTAAATACCAAACCTGTTTGATATCGCTGATTTGTGGTTGGCGACTCTGCACATGACGACAGAAAATTGCCCGACAATGGCTTGCGATGGTCCTGTGGGGTAAGGGGGGTTTTCAGCCAAGCCTAGAATTGGACTGATAGTCATGTGCTTTGAGCCGCGTTAAGTGTTGAATTAACACTGAAAATATCTCTGTGTGCTCTTTGCCTCATGGACCCTTTCACTGTTCTTTTTTAATTCATGCAGATAGTGCACAAAACCACACACACCTCCTACTTCCCTTCACACACAACCACACACCTTTCCCCTTCACAGTGAACTACGTATATACACTCTTTATCTCCTCTCTCTGGAGAACCACACACTATGTATTCCTTTTCTGAAAAACAAAGACAAATAATTCCTCTCAAAATGACTCCCACTCCCCAATTGACAACTCTTTCTCACACAATTCCACTTGAATGAACACATGAAGAACAACACACCCACCTCCCATGGCCAAACCATTTTGTCAAACAGAATCTTCAAGAGGATGATTGCTGTGTGTCAGGACAGGCGAGCTGGGAAACGAATAGCTAATTTCATTGTGTTTGTGTTGTGTGCATGCTTTAGATCCATGTCTATGTTAGTCCCTGTTGTCTTTTAAGGTCTTTAGACTGAGACCTGTTGTTAGACACAGAATTAATGAGCTGTCTAATACAGTTACATGGAAATGAAGCTGACTAGTGAGACTTGGAGGCAGTGTTTGTCACGAGCTGCTTGCTAATACTGCACGCCTGCACATTATTTCACAAGTATTTTTCTGAATGTTATTATGGAGATTTTGTATGATTAACAGGATGAACTGAGATGTTGTTGCACACCAAAGTGATTTAGAATGAATGCAAACAAACACACAGCATGCCTCGGAATAGGCTAAATGGTATATCAGAGGGCTTTTGTGGGTCTTTGATATGTGTTCTCTGAGATCATGACATTCACTCATGGGCACACAGACAAACAAAAGCACACACACACACACACACACACACACACACACACACACACACACACACACACACACACACACACACACACACACACACACACACACACACACACACACACATGCACGCACACACATAGCCTGTGCACCTCTGCACACTTGTACTCTCAAACATACTATGCACACATCATATGCCTGCCCACCCACACATGCAACCACACTCTCATTATGCACACACGCACGCACGCACGCACGCACGCACGCACGCACGCACGCACGCACGCACGCACGCACGCACACGCACACGCACACGCACACGCACACGCACACGCACACACACACACACACACACACACACACACACACACACACACACACACACACACACATACACACACACACACACACACACACACACACACACACACACACACACACACACGCGCGCACGCACACACATAGCCTGTGCACCTCTGCACACTTGTACTCTCAAACATACTATGCACACATCATATGCCTGCCCACCCACACATGCAACCACACTCTCATTATTCACACACGCACGCACACACGCACGCATGCACATGCACACGCACACGCACACACACACACACACACACACACGCACACACACACACACACACACACACACACACACACACACACACACACA
>NC_085858.1:17683734-17686234 GCF_034702125.1 Engraulis encrasicolus
CACCAGGCCCACCCAAAGCTGTCAGTGGCCCTGCAGGCAAGTATACAGTAGTACAACACGGCACCACAGATTGTACAACAGATGCCTCACTTAAGGAAGCAAACATCCATACTCTTCATGCAACTATGAAAAGGTATCTCAAAGAAATTGTAGTCTATTTGAAGATCAATCACGTACAACAGGAGACAGTCTGAAATATGTGAAGTGGATGACTGCGTTTGTCTGCTTAACATTATACAGTATGTCGATGTGGCTTTTCTTTTCAACACAGCAGATGCTTCATCCCCAAGTTAAATTGAAGGCAAATTGTGAACAAATTTCATGAAGAATGGATGGGAAAGAAATTGTTCAAAGAGAAAAATCAAGAGCCCCTATATCAAAAGTGTTATGGCATATGGACACAAGAAATCATTTCTTAAGTGGATAATTGCATTGATAATATGTACTGTCTTTAGTAACACATTTTCAGTATGTACAAAAATGTTCCTTTGTCAAACCGCTGAAGCACGTAACCTACATCCTTTGTAGGAAATATGCAACACAAGATTGTTGCTGCCATTACTACTAACCCCAACTCCAGTGAAGTTGGGACGTTTGGTAAACAGTGAATAAAATCAAAATGCTATCATTTTCAAAACATTCAATCTATTCATTAGATGGAGAATAGTGAAAAGACAACATATTAAGTGTTAAAACCGAGAAAAAATATTGTTTTGGGGGACATAATGTACTCATTTCTAATTTGATAAATCCAACAAGTCTCAAAAGAGTTGGGAAGGGGACAATAAATGGCAGCAAATGTCGAGGAAGACTAAAAACAAAACAAAAGACAACACTTAATAGTTAAATACTTTAACCGATGAGATGATTTTATATAAAAAACAGTGTTAATTCCTATCTTGGACATGATTTCACCAGCTTAAATGGTGGGTGTATTCCTTGTCATGTTTTGCAATGTTTTCCTTTCTGTAGTGCTTACAGTGTGACAGGTCTTGACCAAAAGCCCACCATTTTATCACCTGCTGGTCCTTATGATGGAGCCAAACTGTTAAAACATAATAGAGAATGCAATTTGACCTTACTATGTGGCAGTAATCGAAGATCTCCCTTCAAAATATAATGCATGAGTGGCTTTTCATGCTATGTAAAACCCATGTATACCATTCAGCACTGTATTTAACTCTACAGATGAGTGAGAACATCTTCACCAATGCACTACTGCACCCGCATGCCATCATGGAGGCTGACTTTTGAAGTTAGCACTAACACAAGTTGGATGGTCCATTTTCACTGTAGCACAGGATGTGCAATGCTCTATTATTGTCAAAAAGAATGGACTTCTGCTGACTTCTGTGAGCAAAGGACAGTTTCATATGTCTTCTGGGTCTATTTCAAGTGAGCTCAGGTGCTTAGGAGAATGTTACACCCCTGTATCATTTGCACGCATTAAGCATTCTTAATATGGTCAATTTTCAATAGCTCTAATTCCTGGAGTGCTAGAGTGAGACTACAGCCAATATATATTGCATGATGTCATGAACCTATACAATGATTTTAGTAACAAAAATATGTCTTATATACACTCAATCGTGGTAAATCAAAGGGAATTCATAAATGTGTGTAATAACTATGGTAATTATTCCCTTTGCATCTTTAATTCTGAGTGACTCAGCCTCTCTGTGATGATCTTATACCTGGACACCTGTATTGTCTGTCAGTACAATTCATTTTGAAATGTTCTTCTTTGTTGTTTTATCTTATTTGGATGTTTACTAAATTTCACTGATCCCCGTCCCAACTTATTTGAGACGTGTTGGATTTATCAAATTAGAAATGAGTACATATGTCCCCCAAAACAATATTTTTTTCTCGGTTTTAACACTTAATATGTTGTCTTTTCACTATTCTCCATCTAATGAATAGATTGAATGTTTTGAGAATGATAGCATTTTGATTTTATTCACTGTTTACCAAACGTCCCAACTTCACTGGAGTTGGGGTTTGTATTTGTAGCGGGCAGTAGTAGTCATACCAGGAGGAGTGATAGCAAAACTACTAGTAATACTGTACGAGCAGTTTAGTAGAACTAGAATTTCTCCATCTGTCTGCCTGACGTTCAGTATGAAAAGTAGTATGAAAAGTGTGGCAAAGGGTGTTTTTTTAATCTACATTTCTAGTGGAGGTGAAAGAGAGGTGCTGACGAACCCTGTGGAGATGTGTGGGGTGTAGAAGAGGTGAGGCCACAGATGTGATGCTCTTGTCTGCACTCCCCCACTACCACCAGAGATTATTTAAGTATATAGAGATATGCCAATGTAATAGGTTGCTATGGGCACCTAACATGACCAGGTTCCGGTCTGCCTAAAGGGGCGTGTCATAATACTCCTAGCATTGAATAGAACAGTGCTTGGTCTGCCTAGGTCTGCCTAAAGGGGGATTTCCCCCCTCTCCCCTTTGCAATAATAGAACCCGGAAACAATGGGCCAACGGAACCTCTCTC
>NC_085858.1:17691234-17693734 GCF_034702125.1 Engraulis encrasicolus
CAACTTGATTCCACTTTGCTGCATTGGTGATAATGCATTCTACCGTATGACTCTTATCAGCCTTATACTGCCCTTGCCCAGTTACCAGTCTAGCCCTGGAAGCCACTAGGGATACTGTTGCAATACCAATAGACCACCTCATGTTATCCAATGAACCCTCTAAAAATGAGCTGGATCAATACATTTTGTTTATTTGAGGTCATACATGCACATTTCTATTTTGGTTGAGTTTGGTTAGAAATAAAATGCATGTGTGCACACCCATCTCTCTCTCTCTCTCTCTCTCTCTCTCTCTCTCTCTCTCTCTCTCTCTCTCTCTCTCTCTCTCTCTCTCTCTCTCTCTCTCTCTCTCTCTCTCTCTCCCTCTCTCTCTCCCTCTCCCTCTCCCTCTCCCTCTCCCTCCCTCCTCTGTGTGCCCAAGAATCTGCCATTGCAAATCCAAACATTTTAATTTGGGAATCTTGACAGTCAAGCCCTTCAGACGCTGAACACCCAGTCAAGCCTTTTCATTTGTCGCCCTGATCTCTCTGCTCTCATGACATAGACATTACCCTCAAGATCATAGCAGCCATGCCTCGTATAAACCAGCTGAAGTTTAGTTGTCAGATTTATGGCCTTTTCATTTCTAAATACTCAGCATTGATCTCACCATGCTTGCTCTCAATGTAGCCATACTCCAACTATGTGTTTCCAAGAATCTCAAAACTGCACTCTTCAGGGAAGGTGCTAGTGAAGGTGCATACTTTTTGTTTTACACCAGGGGTGGGGAACCTTTTTCATTCGAGGGGCCACTTCAAATTCTTCCAAGGGCCGTCAAAGTGCTCTGAAGGCCGCACTATGAACACAAACCATGATTTTCCCCTGCACATTAGGCCTCTATTGAAGGCAGCCAGCTTTAAATCAGACCCCACCTTCTCTTGGGTCCCCTGAATATATCTTCATTGTATTGCAAATGTAATTTCTAAGATTCCTTTACAAAATGTGTTATATTTCATGTGAAGCTGCATGACATTGAAATTACGTCGGGGGCCGGATAAAACGGCCTCAAGGGCTGTAAATGGCCCTCGAGACAAAGGTTCCCCACTACTGTTTTACACAATGTACTGTATATTACATACAGTAGGCTACATATTTAACTTAATGGCTGAGATGCTGCCATTAGACTGCCAGTGTTTTTTAATAATTACATCAATAGGAATGTATTCATCCAGGTAATTCATCCAAGTAATCTATTGATCTACTATTACATGGGCAAACCAACCCTTAGAGCCATGCAACATCTATTTTTCTAAGGTAACAATTATGTATAGCAATCTTCATTTGGCACAATGCATATTATTTACTCATTGGCTGGCATTTGGCCAATAGACCCTCAAGTACAGTAGTTTTCTAATGATTAGGTCAATAGGAATGTGCTCATCCAGGAAGTAATTTATTGATCTGATCTGATTATATAAGATGGATGAACTAAGTGTGTGTAAATAAAGTTTATCCAAGCTTGTTAAATACCATTCTCTTGGAAACCTTGTCTGCTGGTGGTTAGACATGTCAGGTAGGCTACTTGCAGACACTGTGAAGAATAATTGGGCCAGTACCAGTTCCTCAGAGCAACACCACAGACGAACATTTTTCAGTCCTTCAAAGCAGTGGTGTAGTCTACTTTTTTATGGTGGGTATACTGTATATTTGAGCATTTTTAGAAGTGGGTATACTGTATATATTTGTGCTACTCAAAATAATGGATCAATCAATTTTAAGTGGGTATACTGAAATCCCTGAAATTTAGAAGTGTATACTCCGTATACCCGCGTTCTACGTAGACTACACCACTGCTTCAAAGAACTGTCAAGGCAACCGTTCTTCAAAGGACTATTAGGCGACGATACGGCACAGCAGAGTATGCAGTAGCATAACCCAAGAGCCTTTCATATACAATATCAGTGTTTAACTGTGAAATTTCATTCTGCCAATAGGTCCAAACCAAGGATTTGAAGAACTACAGCATTTAAGCACCCTTAGTTTTTAGAGTGCAAAAATGTGGCATTTTTGGTGCCCTTTGTTAATAAGTTGATCGCTAGGGGTGTCAGAATAATTGGATTTTTTGAAAAACAAAAACAACGCAACAGCGCTCCTAGCATGGCTCCAACTGGTGCATAATTGGAGATGGCTACACTTGGTGGACAGGGTGTTAGGTGTTATGCAGAAGAGTTGTAAAGACGCTGTTTAATTGCTGCCAACTGACTCACAAGTTTGAACCTGGTCAAAGGAAGTGGTACATGTGCTAGATTTATGACTGTATGTAAATTCACCTTGCATATTTAGCTATTCATAGGAACGAAAGTAAGTGTGAATGTGTGTGTGTGTGTGTGTGTGTGTGTGTGTGTGTGTGTGTGTGTGTGTGTGTGTGTGTGTGTGTGTGTGTGTGTGTGACAGAGAGAGAGAGGGGGGGGGGAGGGAGGAAAGGAAAAAGAAAATCAGAAAGACAGATTGTTTTGGAACA
>NC_085858.1:17713734-17716234 GCF_034702125.1 Engraulis encrasicolus
TTAAAACCGAGAAAAAATATTGTTTTGGGGGACATATGTACTCATTTCTAATTTGATAAATCCAACACGTCTCAAAAGAGTTGGGACGGGGATCAGTGAAATTTAGTAAACATCCAAATAAGATAAAACAACAAAGAAGAACATTTCAAAATGAATTGTACTGACGGACAATATAGGTGTCCAGGTATAAGATCATCACAGAGAGGCTGAGTCACTCAGAATTAAAGATGCAAAGGGAATAATTACCATAGTTATTACATACATTTTTGAATTCCCTTTGATTTACCACGATTGAATGTATATAAGACATATTTTTGTTACTAAAATCATTGTATAGGTTCATGACATGAAATATATATTGGCTGTAGTCTCACTCTAATTCCTGGAGTGCTAGAGCTATTGAAAATTTACCATATTAAGAATGCTTAGTGCATGAAAATGATACAGGGGTGTAACATTCTCCTAAGCACCTGAGCTCACTTGAAATAGACCCAGAAGACATGGGAAACTGTCCTTTGCTTACAGAAGTCAGCAGAAGTTGTAGAAGTCCATTCTTTTTGACAATAATAGAGCATTGCACATCCTGTGCTACAGTAAAAATGGACCATTCAACTTGTGTTAGTGCTAGCTTCAAAAGTCAGCCTCCATGATGGCATACGGGTGCAGTAGTGCATTGGTTAAGATGTTCTCACTCATCTGTAGAGTTAAATACAGTGCTGAATGGTATACATGGGTTTTAAACAGCATGAAAAGCCACTCATGCATTATATTTTGAAGGGAGATCTTCGATTACTGCCACATAGTAAGGTCAAATTGCATTCTCTACTATGTTTTAACAGTTTGGCTCCATCATAAGGACCAGCAGGTGATACAATGGTGGGTTTTTGGTCAAGACCTGTCACACTGTAAGCACTACAGAAAGGAAAACATTGCAAAACATGACAAGGAATACACCCACCATTTAAGCTGGTGAAATCATGTCCAAGATAGGAATTAACACTGTTTTTTATATAAAATCATCTCATCGGTTAATGTATTTAACTGTTAAGTGTTGTCTTTTGTTTTGTTTTTAGTCTTCCTCGACATTTGCTGCCATTTATTGTCCCCGTCCCAACTCTTTTGAGACGTGTTGGATTTATCAAATTAGAAATGAGTACATATGTCCCCCAAAACAATATTTTTTCTCAGTTTTAACACTTAATATGTTGTCTTTTCACTATTCTCCATCTAATGAATAGATTGAATGTTTTGAAAATGATAGCATTTTGATTTTATTCACTGTTTACCAAACGTCCCAACTTCATCGGAGTTGGGGTTTGTAAAAGAAAAATATCACGGTGTTCTCATCTGCTCTCCGATGGGGATTATTTATTTATTGAGTATAATTAACTACTTGACTTGACTTAAGTGAAAGAGACTCACATTCTTCACACAAAAACACAAAATAATGAGTGGGAAGAGACCACACCTGCTTGCAGTCATTTCTTATGACTAATGAAAGACATCCATCAGAGTCTTTGTTGAAACTCCTTAGGAATGGTAATCCGGGGAATCTAATGTTAAACAGTGAAGACGACTCCTTCTCCGTCTTAAGAAAACAAGCATCAGAGAAAAGTATTAACACCGCTGCATCAATAGGTGCCATTTAACAGATGCTTTACTTAGGACAATAACTCAAAAAAATTATAACAGTAATAGAGACAGAAGGTTTGAAGTGTTCATATTTTTGGCAGCTGTGTATACTAGATGATCACACATCCTCTTCTCCATATTCATATCCCATTATACGGTACTGTATGTTTTTCTCCGACCTGCTCTCCTTTTTACTCTTTAACTCCATGTCTGACCCTACCAGACTCTAATGGTAGGGTAGGGCCAGAGATTCTTTAAGTATATAGAGATATGCCAATGTAATAGGTTGCTATGGGCACCTAACATGACCAGGTTCCGGTCTGCCTAAAGGGGCGTGTCATAATACTCCTAGCATTGAATAGAACAGTACTAAGGTCTGCCTAAAGGGGGATTCCCCCCCCTCCCCCTTGCAATTGTAGAACCCGTAATCAATGGGCCAATGGAACCTCTCTCTCTCTCTACTCTCTCTGGTAGGGCACTGGGCTGCTACGTCGGCGACCCGGGTTCGATTCCGACCTGGGTCCTTTGCTGAACCTTTCCCATCTCTCTCTCCTCTTTCGTTTCCTGTCCAGTCTCTCACTGTCCTATCATAAATAAACTAATAAAAGACCAAAAAATATATATTTTTAAAAAATGGCCTGGGGCCCCTCCCAACTTCAGAGTAGAGGGTGCCAACCCAGCTGTACATCAATGCAGTCAGACTACCCACCCTGGTCCCTCTACCAACACCCCTCAACCCTCACACCAGTCCACCCCCAGACACAACTCCTCCTGAACCCATCATCCAACACACACACACATACATCCACATTCCACACATGCATGCACACACACGCACGCACGCACGCACGCACGCACGCACGCACGC
>NC_085858.1:17718734-17723734 GCF_034702125.1 Engraulis encrasicolus
TGTCATAATGGAGATATTTCATCGTCGGGGGAAAACAAACGAGGGGGTTGTTTCCGCTTTCAAGTGCAGGGGGTTGGAGTGAGTGGTGGTTAGTTAATTGTCATCCATGAACCAATCAAATTTTAATGAATGAATAGGAAACCATGCATCAAGCCATGAGTCATTGTTTACAGATGATGGCGCATTGGGTTATTGTCTTTCAGCTCTGAAAACGCATCTGCCAGAAAAAAAATATATTTGGTAATCAGTAAACGTTTCTGCTCTGTCACGAAGGCTTCAGACGGTAATCATAATGCGACATAAATAATGACGCTGTAATTTGTTGTGAGGAATGCCACGACACAAGTTAAGACACTGATGACAGAACTAAGCAAAAGGAGATTTGGTATAAGCTGAGACACAAAGGATAGTCTTGTGGGTAAGGGTGAGTAGTGCATATGCATACAGTAGATATAAACAATGTAAAAAGTAGTGCAGTGCAGGGATATAGTGCATACGCAGGGACAATTGTATAGATACTTCAAGTTAGTAATCTACAGTTTAGTAGTCTTTAGAGCATAGCTGAGGTTGAAAGATATTGAAAGCATATATATTACACAAGTACCGGTAATATCAAAGTCAAATTTGCCATTTTCAGCAAAGCCAAATATGGGGCTTCACACTAACTTTACTTGTACATTAAATTAGGGTTGCTGATGGTCATGGCAGTAATGGTGGCAACAGAATTGGGGATTGGGACCAAATTAGAGCCAACCAAATGGCTAATTGATTTAATTACACAACATTTTGCACCGCTGTGCTGTGGTGGACACAGTATGGCAGAGGGAGCCATTCGAGGGGGAGAGAAGTCAGGGAGGAAATGGGTGGATTTGGCCCTGGCTCTACTCTAGCCCCTCTGGAGGGCTACAACTGACAGGAGGTGGGCTGGAGTGAATACGGGGTTAATGAGAGTTTGTTTGGCTGAAAGGCTGCCCCTAATAAAATGAGTGTTGATGAACGAGCAAATAAAGACTGTGGAAGAATGAATATGCATGTGTGCCATCTGTCTACTCGCCTCGTGCCCCCAAAGGTGAGATTGCGAATGGGGGAACTGACGTCAGCGCCATTATGAAAGAGCTCCCAAAAGTCATGCAATTTTGAAAGGGGAAGGAACTGGAGATGAGTAGCACCTCCACTGGATTCTAAGGGAAATTCAAGTCCTCTGTAGTGATTGCAGATCACTATTCTACACATAACCACAAACAGTGAAAAGGTGATAAATCTGATATTAAAATGGCAATTTTCTGAATAATGTTTAAAGTCCAGCCTATAGTTGGTTTATCCAAAGACTTTTGACACAAACGTTCCTTGTGCAGATGACTCTTCTCAGCACGCTGAAACTGAAATGTGTGATAAGAGTCCGCTGCTTTTTTGAATTCACCTTCCATTTTAGTCATAAATGGGATCCCTAGAGTGTGCACTGCACTCGTAAAGGCTGAGACCGAATTCACACCTTCCCTGCACCTAGAAAGAAACACACACACACACCGGTCGGTCGGACGGACGGACGGACGGACGGACGGACGGACGGACGGACGGACGGACACACACACACACACACACACACACACACACACACACACACACACACACACACACACACACACACACATCAAAATTCCAACCACTTGCACACTTCATATCATACCAAGGAGGTCTACATAATACTTACTGTATCATTGTATCATACGCATCCTCACATGAGATTCATCCGCACACATACTCACCTGGGCTCTGCTCTTGAGAAGGGTCAGGCAGGCAGCCTGACATCAGAGAGCATCAGAGATCAGGTATCAGGCTGGACACCCCTGCCAGTGCCCAGTGGGTCCTCCAGGGATGGACACTGTACAGCGGGTGCTCCAGGGATGAAGCTCGGCCTCTCCTGAACAGCTGATCACAACATGGGACACATGCACCCAGAACCATCATTGGGGTGTTATTGGTCACACACCACTAATGGCTCAGTAGTTAAGCAGCAGCCAACCAGCAGATAGTCAAGTAGCTTAGCCAATTGTTTTTGAAAGGAAGGATGCACACACCCAGACAAAATGTCTAACTGAGACAGACATACTGCAGCTCTGTGTTCTCCACACGCTCAACTGTGCTTGTCTTATATAGATAAATATAGATAAACCGCATAAAATGAGCGCTTAATTTGAATAGTAAATATTTGGAATTGCACGACTCAAACCCCTACCAAAAACAGAAAATATATAGTTCACAGCCTAGTTTTTTACTCAACAGTACAAACACACACATTGGTGGACTCACCACTGAGACAGAGAGTGAGTCCACAGAGCTCTGAGATCTCTCCTTCGGTTGCCACTCCTCCGGGCCAGCAAGCAATAGTGACATTTAGAACGCTGTAACCAACAAAATGTAATATTCCGACGCCATACCATAGATCTGAAGACCCACATTGAAGTCTGTCTCCAGATCATTTCCCAAACCTTCCACCACCTCTCTCCTCATGGTCACACTCTCACTCTCCTGTCCACATAAAGGCATAACATTAAATATTTGTTAAAAGAGTGGTGAGGGAGAAATGGAGGGAGGAGGACTAAGGAAGATGGGCAGAGGAAAAGAAGGAGCCAATGGTTTGGTGCTGATACTGTTCCTGAAATAAATGATAGAAGTGCGCAACACTGTTAATGCTCACAGTGATTTATTTGCACTACGTTTCGGACCTTAAACGAAGGTCCGAAACGTTGTGCAAATAAATCACTGGGAGCATTAACAGTGTTGCAGACTTCTATCATTTATTTCAGTTACTCTATTTTGTCCAGCACCTGTACCACTGATGTGCGCGCATTCTCCACCTTGCTGATACTGTTCTTCACAGCAAACAGTTGAACTACATCCTTGTGCCGTTCTTTAGATCAACAAAAAAATATATATATTAAAAAAATCTATGGACAAATGACAACACAAACTCCTGTAGATCTTTATTTAGAATTTAACCTTTATTTCTTTAAAATAACAGGATACCAAAGATATTTGTGTTATTCTTAATACCAGTACAAAAAAAGATGACACAATGATGAATATACAGCACAACAGGACAACAAAACTGCGAAAAAGGAGGAGGAGGAGAGAAATAAAAGCCCCATTGCATCTGAGTCTGAACTAAGCACTTGGCTGAAAGGAGACTGGAGGGGGCTCTTTACTGTATATGTTCTCTGCATGGATTACTCAAACCTCCACCTCCACTCTGGATCACCAGGGGGCGCTGGAGGAGGGTTTTAGGCAACAATGAGGAGGACGGGCAATGATGATAACAACCTTAAATGATTACACATACAAACGACAGAAGACACACACACTCAAACGCATGCAAACACACAGATGTATACACATATACACCTGCTCGTATCACAACACACACGCACACACACACACGAACGCGCATGCATGCACACACACGCACATACACACATACACACAAGCGCACACTCACACACACACACGCACACACACATACCGTACACCAACACAAAGCCTGTCAAAAAACAAAATGGATGACGTGGGCACTCTCCTTCCAGTTCAAACCCAGAGCGAGCACACTGTCACCAATAAATAAGGGCCATAGCTGGGGCCTGTTGCCACTACTACACAACTGGAACTAGGAGGGGTTGGGGGAACGGGGACAGGTGTGTGTGTGTGTGTGTGTGTGTGTGTGTGTGTGTGTGTGTGTGTGTGTGTGTGTGTGTGTGTGTGTGTGTGTGTGTGTGTGTGTGTGTGTGTGTGTGTGTGTGTGTGTGTGTGTGTGTGTGTGTGTGTGTGTCAAGGGCTGTCCTAATTCAGAGAAAAGTCAATGAAGGGCATCTACCTCTCCTCTCAGTCTGTGCCCATTCCCCATGTGCATAAATAAAATACTAGTCTTTTAAAAACAAGAAAACATTGAATTTCTACATATAAAACAAGAAGGTAGGGGCATGTTTTGGAGTGTTTAAGGCACTGGGTGAGAGTGGAGTGTTGTGGAGTAGTTGATGGGGGCACTGGCAAATGATCTGTGGCACCTGTATGTGTGCACGTGTGTGTAGGGACAAAATTCTGGCACATCACTTAAGTCTAAGGGATGAATGTCATGGAAAAAACCTTGCAATAAAAGGCCTTGCCTGATGTTCATGACAAGCAATCACACTTGCACAGACACACAAACACGTCCACACACAGACACATCAACGCAAACATAGGCACATACATATTATACACCCTCGCGTACCTTGGTAGTGATGCCCATACTGCCAATAATGCTGCAAAATGTATATGGCACAGGCTAGCAGTCATAATGAATCACTCATAGGAGCTGAATGGGGGACGTTAAGATTATACTCTCACGGTAAACATGGTGGTAAAGGAGTGTTTTTGGTGCTAGTGGCCAACAACTGCATTCACTGGGTCCAGGTTCTCTCACCTTTAGAAAATCACACCCACATACTCAGAAACATGGACACACACGCACAAACTCATAGAAAATTCACACAAATTGGATGGCAACAAAGGAAAAACATGATACATCAGACCAAAGTAGCAAGGTTGTAAACTTGTGTGTTTGTGTGTAATGAGTTGTTCCTGCATGCATAATTGTGTGTGTGTGTGTGTGTGTGTGTGTGTGTGTGTGTGTGTGTGTGTGTGTGTGTGTGTGTGTGTGTGTGTGTGTGTGTGTGTGTACTTGAGAGAGAGAGACAGACGAACAGACAGATGTTTGGTATTGCTATAGAGGATGAATAAGAGTTTTGGCTTCCAGAGGCAACAATGTTCAACGAGAGAGAGAGAGAGAGAGAGAGAGAGAGAGAGAGAGAGAGAGAGAGAGAGAGAGAGAGAGAGAGAGAGAGAGAGAAAGAAAGAGAAATAGAAAGAGAAAGAGAGACAGAGAGAGAGACAGAGAGGGAGAGAGGGAGAGAGAGAGAGAGAGAGAGAGAGAGAGAGAGAGAGAGAGAGAGAAAGAGAGAGAGAGA
>NC_085858.1:17728734-17741234 GCF_034702125.1 Engraulis encrasicolus
GGTGCCAAATCAAAAAACTGTCACATATAGGAGCGGGAAAGGATCTGCACACTGCTTGCAAAAGACTTAATTTATTAGGAGCAACGTTTCGATCATAGATCTTCTTCAGGCATCTTTAGTTTATCTGTTGATGCCATTACCTTCTACATTTCCATATCTCTCATTACTGAAACAGCATCTGTTGATGTGTAGATGCCATTACCTTCTATGGTTCCCCATTTGGTCTTCCTCCCCAGCAGTCTCCTGCCGTTCACCTGGTACTCCAGGTCACTCCCCACTACAGCAAACGGGATCATCTCCTGACACATACAGAGGGAGGAATAGAAAATAACAGCTAGTTAATGCAAAGAATTGAGCGCAGGGATGGTTCTAGAGGAGATCTCCCCCTCCTCACTGCTACGCGGTGAATTCTTATAAGGGTAGCGATTCGTGAGGTTACTCGTGGCAGGTGCCTTTGTTGCGCTGCGCAAACCAAAATTTTGATTTTAATTTTAATTTCAGTTAAGGGAATGGACGTTGTTTCGCACCAGCAAACTACACCAGGAAAACCTTGGCCATGGCCAGTGTACTCAAAGGCTGCCGAGACACAACACATTCAGTTTTAAGGTAAGACAATGGTAGCTTTTTAAGGCAGCCCACTGTGCAAGCAGGCCTTCTGTTGTCATTGAATGGTTAGGCTTCCTTTTTAAGGCAGCCCTGCGTGGCTGCAGGCTTGCAGCTGTGTCATTGAATACCGCTAGAGTCAGTCCTGATGGAGCACATCATTTTACTATACAGCTAGTAGTGAAGTGGTTCAGTAGATTGATTGGACTTGATTGATTGGAATGGATTGGAAAAGTAGTAGTAGTAAAATTCAATAATTGATGCTAAATGATGGCGTTCTGTCGACATAAGCTTAGTTTCTTTTAAACATATTAAAATAAAGGGTTATGCACCTTTGAGTTTAAGTGTTAATAATACAAAATGTGTACCGTTAATAATACAGAAACTAAACTCAACATCTGTTTTCATTATGGAGCACTTTGAGATTCAAATGCATGCATGCAAGCACACACAAACACACACACACACACACAGTCGACTCACCCTGATTTTTTCATTGATCATCCTGTCCTCTGCATCCTCATCAAACTCCTTCTGTGGGTAGACATCAATACCATTGGCCCGCAGCTCTTCTCTGATCTGCCAAAATAAGAAAACACATGTGCACATATTAATTACATTACATGTTAACACATCACACCCTACCGACACGCAAAATACACAAATATGGACACCACCAACCCACAAAAATCAAATGCATACCGCAACACAACTCTCAAACATATCTCACCCAAAATACATGCGTCAATGAGGGGGAAATTCCTTATTATCTCAGCGGCAGGCATGCTATACTCTCCTATAGCCCCCCCCATCCCACAGAGCAGCAGATGAGCTGGGAGTCTGCGGGTGTTCTGCTACAGAGTAAACAGTGCTTAAGGAGTCATTATCTTCTGCACATAGCCAGCAGTCTGCCAGCTGCTGCTCAGCTCTCCTCAGGCTAACCCCACCATGAAAAAAGAAGAGAGCTGCGCTGAGGACACGACTGAGCAAGAAACTCACAAAACTAAAACAGAAAAAGACGACCCATGGCAATGAACAATGAGCTCAGCAACTAGAAGGTATAAGGAAACAGGCATACACACTTGAGCCTTATGATTCCTCTCGATGGAAGAGAATGAGCTCACCAGTCATAGATACGTATATAATGAAATAGTGAAGAACTTAAATCCCTCAGCTGTCTGTCTGCTCAGGGTCCCTCATCACATACTACAGCAAACAGAGCTGAGGAAATCCCAAGCCTGAGTAATGAGCTCACCGGCTAGATACATTTAAGGAATTAGTGATACACCAGAGGAGTCTCCCAGCAGTTGAAGACATGGAACTAAAGCATAGGAAACCCCAAGCCTGAACAATGACCTCACTAAGGACATAGGGATGATACATGGAGTCTCTCGGCTACTGAGCTCTGAGCTCCCCATGCTCCCTCTCTATGGAAGTAAGGTCATGGAGAAGCCAATCCTGAACGTCGAGATGGAAGGAAACAGGAATATTTGTATCCTCCCAAAGTGCCAAGCTGTACTCTGGCTTTAGTTCTGTCTACACGTAAGCACAGCTGAAGAAACCCCAAGCCACAATGGCCTCAACATCTACTGTACAGATAGCCAAAGAGAAACCAAGGCTGACGAGGGAGTTCACCAGCTACAGCCATAAGGAAATGGTGATGCACTGGAGTCTCCCTGGGGCCCAGCTTCCCCTGCTGTGAGGACTGTATTAAGGCACTGTGGTGCCTCTGGGCATTACACCTGGCAGGTGCCCCCTTTATGAACAATATTGTACAGTTTGTGTCATGTGGTGCCCCCTAACTGGCAGTAAATGGCTGGTGCCCTTGGCCCTTATTGATGATCCGGCACTACTTGCGGTACAGTACTGTATGCTACCTCTCCGTTTAAGTAAAGCTGTGGAGAAGCCATGGATGAACAGTGATCACATTGCGCACCAGCTAGAAATAAGGAAATAGAGATCGACTAGGGGCTCTCAGCTGCCTAGCTCTCCCTGGACTGCCTTTTTTACAAGCAGACCAAAGGAGAAGCTGTTTCAGAAATGAGTCTTTAAGTCTTAAAGCTGTTGACTTTTCCTTATATGTTTCCTCTCAATGGGAGCAGATCTGAGGAGAACCCAAGCAGTGAGCTCAAGCGTTTTAGACAGTGTACATACAGGTGTGAGGAAACAGTGCTGCACTTGAGTCTCCCAGGTGCCTAGCTCTACTCAGACTTCCAAGTACACGTTGCCCCCTTCACACTGGGTGACAGGTTAACAGGTTTCCCGCAGCATCCACACCTGTGACAATCTCATGAAAATGAAAAAAAAAAACATGCACTCAATGAACTTAGCCCTACATCATGTATCTCAGTCATGAAAATGGGAAAAACTCCCATATGACAAGTAACCAACACTGTCCCATTTCCTCCTCATCAGCTGAGGTACAGGGAGCATGTTGTTGTTCCCCAGCACCTTTTTTTAAACTTTGGAGAACTTGCCAAATTATATAATTCATTTCTGAGTCAGTAAAATTGAGTAGCAGGCATGTTGACAGACATTTGTACTGTATACACATTCTTGTACTAATGAGTATACATTATATTAGTAATTCATTCTTTTTTAACCCAGCTGTAGGCCCACACATTCTTGCATGTGGTCCATTACACACCGTTCAGTCCTTCAGGTGAGTCGTGTGGGATATCTAGTACTATAACTACCTTGAACCTTTGGTTACATTCAACGCATCCAAGTGTGCAAAAGAGCAAAAAGACTGTGCTGAACTCTTCATGCCCAAACCAGCCAGTGCCCTTCATATTGGGTGACAGGTTAACGGTTTTCTGCAGCATCCACACCTGTGAAAATCTCATGGAAAAAATGCACTCAATGAACTTAGCTCTCCATCATATCTCTCAGTGATGAAAATGAGAACAACTCCCATATGACAAGTAACCAACACTGTTGGTCCCCTTTCCTCCTCATCAGCTGAGGTACAGTAAGCGTAATGCCATTCCCTTGCAATTTTTTCTTAGGGGCACTTGCCCCAATGACATAATTAATTTCTGAGTAAGTGAAATGGAGTAGCAGGCATGTTGGCAGACATATGTACTGTACACACCTTCTTGTACTAGTGAGTATACATTATATTAGTTATTCAATTTATTCATTCTTTTTAACCCAACTGTAAGCCCACACATTGTTTTCATGCCCAGGTCAGTAACCATCTTGCATGCGGTCCATTACACGTGCACTTTTATTAATCACAACTTTTTGGTCGTTCAGTCCTTCAGGCGAGTCGTGTGGGATATCTAGTACTAACGACCTTGAAACTTTGGTTACATTCAACGCATCCAAGTGTGCAAAAGAGCAAAAAACTGTGCTGAACTCTTCATGCCCAAACCAACCAGACACCTCTGCTGAATAATCTTTTTGCCCTGATAGGCAACATGATGTACAGTATATCACGAAAGTGAGTACACCCCTGCAGTTTTGGCAGATTTGCGAGTATATCTTTTCATAGGACAGAATAAAAAAAAAACACTTTGACAAAATGTTTAGCGACCTTTTAACAACATATTTAACTGCTCAAATTTCTTGTTCACACAGAAAAAAACAAAATACAGCCATTAATGTTTGAACTGGAAAAGTGGGTACATGATGCTTTCCTATGAAAAGATATACTCACAAATCTGCCAAAACTGCAGGGGTGTACTCACTTTCGTGATATACTGTAGATATAGGGCACACTGCCCCCAGCCAGTGTCCTATATTGTGTGACAGGTTTACATTTTCCCACAACACGCAAAAGCCATGAAAACACATATGGAACACCATATCTCACAAACAGAATTTGCTTGAAAAAAAAAAATGCCCATGGCCATTGGCTGCACTACACCTAAAAGTGATTGCATAATGAGCCAAAAAGGCAGATAAAAGTGCCTGTCTTAGGAGTGACACTCCCTCTCTTCCACAACTCTCAGAGCCGCCATTGCCGTCTTGTTTTACTACGACGACAGAGAGTGCCAACATCAGGATGAAGGCTGCCATCACACTGCTGGTGCTGCTCTCCTCTATGTGCGGAGGTCAGAGCACTGGAGATGCTGCTGCTGCTGCTGAAGTCTCCAAGCCGACGGCCATCTATGCTGAGCTGAAGGAACTCCGAGACCTGATGGTGGAGCAGAGACTCATCCAACTTCTGATGAAGATGGAAGACGAAAACGCAGCCGTAAAGGACAGACTGGCGTCCACCGAGACCAAGGTGCAGGCTGCGGAAAAGGTCAACGAAGCACAAGAGGAACGGATTTCTACCAACGAGGCTGAGATTGAGGAACTTAAAAAGGCCATGGCAGCGCAAGAGGAAGAGCTGGAAGCACTCAAGGACAGACTAACAGACGCTGAGAATGAAATTGCTGACCTGGAACAGAATATTAACGGTACAGGTACAGGCACACCCAAGGTGGCATTCTCGGCAGGTCTGACTCAGTCTAACCAATTCATTCAGGCTGGGCAGACAAACATGGACTTGGTATTCACTCAAGTTGTTACAAATGTTGGACAGGCCTACAGCAATGTTACAGGTGTCTTTACAGCTCCAGTGAGGGGTGTGTACTTCTTTAGATTCAATTTAATGGAAGCACAAAGATCAGGCCGGGTAAACGTTGCAACACTTGTGAATGACAAAGTGGTCATGAGGACCTGTCTGTACGAGAAAAATGACTATCGTATCAATGGCGCCAATGGCGTGACTCTGCAGCTGGAGGTGGGAGACGCAGTTAAGCTGCAACTCCGTGAAGGTGACAGGCTCTTTGATGATGGCATGCTCTACAACAGCTTCAGTGGCTTTTTGCTGTTCACCGTCTGAAGTGGTTAACATGACGGCATGGCATAATTAACATGAAACATGACATTGTCATGATCAAATAAAAAATGGCATCTCGATCCTGTGTTGTGTCATTTTTGATTTGTGAATGTATAAACAACTTTTTCCATGGCAAAACATCAAATGTAGTACATTTAAATCAACTATTTAACACAGCCTTTTCATGAAGAAATATATGGCCACTGTTCTGCATATGAAGAATAAAGGTTTTCAATCAGCCCTTTTCATTTCTTGTGTATGAGTACTCTATGTATATGTGCATGTATAAGTACATTATTATTACACAATCACAAATAACTCTGAACCCACTCAACCTCTTCACTAACCAATGAACCCAATGAACAAAAAGAGTCCAGCATGTCTCTTGGTCATAAAACAAAAACTTTAAAAAACAAAAAAAACAAAAAACATGAACTAAATTAACTGCTGGTGGATGACAATAGGCGCATCTGGCATATAGGGCAATTGTGTTTCCATCTTTTCTAACATACAGGTCCATTATACGTTTTTTTCCCCTCAAATTTCTCTCAAACATGTTTAAATCTCAACTTAATGAATACGAATTGGCTGTTCAAAAATATAATATATACGAAGATTTTTTTAATTGAGCAATTTAGATAGAGATAAGCAGGGCTGATGAAAGCCATCAACAAAAACCTAAACAGCAATAAACTAAGCATCAACAACAAACTCCCAAGCTCCACCAGAAAACACCCCAGTCCTGAGCAATGAGCTCAACATTGACTGTAGCCAAGGTGACTGCAAGCCTTCACATCAATCTCACCAATGACAGACTGACATAAGGAAATAGTGATGCACATAGACTTCCAGTTGCTTAGCTCTCCTCAGACTTCCTTTCCACACAGGCAGAGAACAGGGAAAGTGATGAGTGGTGATGTGTTTTCAGAACAGTGACTTTTAAAGGCCTTCAGTTCTTAATTTACAATGTGATAATTAATGATGGAGAGTGGTTTATATTGTCTCATTTAAACCAGCATCTGTAAGATGTAACACACACACACACACACACACACACACACACACACACACACACACACACACACACACACACACACACACACACACACACACACACACACACACACACACACACACACACACACACACACACACAATGAACTTAGCCCTCCATCATGTCTCACAGTCATGAAAATGAGAACAACTCCCATATGACAAGTAACCAATGCTGTCCCCTTTCCTCCTCATCAGCTGAGGTACAGTGAGCATAATGCAGGTCTCCAGCACTTTTTTTTACTTTGGAGATCTTGCCAAATGATATAATTCATTTCTGAGTCAGTGAAATTGAGTAGCAGGCATGTTGGCAGACATACATATGTATGTTCACACCTTCTTGTACTAGTGAGTAGGGGTGTAAATAATAATAGAAATGTATCGATATATTGCGATATAATCTGACGATTGAATCGAATCACATTGTACCGTGGGGCATTCTTAAGTATCGAAAATAATCAAATCGCTGGCCCCTGCTCAATGCCCTAGATCAATAACATAATAGACGTGGAAAAGTAATTGGAAAAAAATTGAATAGAATTGTATTGTATCATATCGTGGAACATTGTTAAAGGGACACTGTGCAGGAAATGGTCAAAAAAGGTACTGCAACTATGCTGCTCATTGCAACTAGGCTCCCTATTGCCAAATTTGATCTTTACATGAAAGTTTACTAAGTAATAAACCATATTTTCTAGTATGGTCCAATTACAGTCATTTTTGCAGCTAAAAATGGCTATTTTAGGAAATTCAAAATGGCCGACCATGGAGAAGATCCCCCTTTTCATGTATGAAAAGTGCAATTTTTCCAGTCATAATGAATACTTAGAATTTGATGCTGGTGGTAAGTATTCATGAAAAAGGGAACATTAGTGAATGGGTAGCATGAATTCTGGAAATAAACAACTAAAAATCTCACACAGTGTCCCTTTAAGTATTGAAAATAATCGAATCGCATTGCATCAAATAAAAAGATATCGATATTGAATTGTATCGTCATGGAGGCTGTGATTTACACCCCTACTAGTGAGTATACATTATATTAGTTATTACTTTTATTCATTCTTTTTTTAACCCAACTGTAATCCCACACATTTTTTTCAGTAAACATCTTGCATGCGGCGGTCCATTGCATGTTGTTCAGTCCTTCATGTGAGTCATGTGTGGGATATCTAGTACTAACTACCTTTGGTTACATTCAACGCATCGAAGTGTGCTAAAGAGCAAAAGACTCTGTGCTGAACTCTTCATGCCCAAACCAACCAGACACCTCTGCTGAGCAATCTTTTTCCCTGATAGGCAACGTGATGCAGAAAAAGAACACGTCAGCCCCAGCTAGTGCCCTTCAAATTGGGTGACAGGTTGGCCATTTCCCACAGCATGCATAAGCCATGAAAACACATATGGAACACCATATCTCACAAATAGCATATTTGCTGAAAAAAAGAGAAGAAACGCCCATGGCCTTTGGCTGCACTACCCCTAAAAGTGATTGCATAATGAGTCCAAAAAGGCAGATAAAAGTGCCTGTCTTAGGAGTGACACTCCCTCTCTTCCACAACTCTCAGAGCCGCTATTGCCGTCTTGTTTTACGACGACGACAGAGAGTGCCAACATCAGGATGAAGGCTGCCATCACACTGCTGGTGCTTCTCTCCTCCATGTGCGGAGGTCAGAGTACTGGAGATGCTGCTGCTGCTGCTGAGGTCTCCAAGCCGACGGCCATCTATGCTGAGCTGAAGGAACTCCGAGACCTGATGGTGGAGCAGAGACTCATCCAACTTCTGATGAAGATGGAAGATGAAAACGCAGCCGTGAAGGACAGACTGGCGTCCACCGAGACCAAGGTGCAGGCTGTGGAAAAGGTGAACGAAGCACAAGAGGAACGGATTTCTACCAACGAGGCTGAGATTGAGGAACTTAAAAAGGCCATGGCAGCGCAAGAGGAAGAGCTGGAAGCACTCAAGGACAGACTGACAGACGCTGAGAATGAAATTGCTGATCTGGAACAGAATATTAACGGTACAGGTACAGGCACACCCAGGGTGGCATTCTCGGCAGGTCTGACTCAGTCTAACCAATTCATTCAGGCTGGGGATACATACATGGACTTGGTATTCACTCAAGTTGTTACAAATGTTGGACAGGCCTACAGCAATGTTACCGGTGTCTTTACAGCTCCAGTGAGGGGTGTGTACTTCTTTAGATTCAATTTAATGGAAGCAGAAAGATCAGGCCGGGTAAACGTTGCTACAGTTTTGAATGGAGAAGTGGTCATGAGGACCTCTCTGTATGAGAAAAATAACTATCGTATCAATGGTGCCAATGGCGTGACTCTGCAGCTGGAGGTGGGAGACGCAGTTAAGCTGCAACTGCGTGAAGGTGACAGGCTCTTTGATGATGGCATGCTCTACAACAGCTTCAGTGGCTTTTTGCTGTTCACCGTCTGAAGTGACGGCATGGCATAATTAACATGAAACATGACATTGTCATGATCAAATAAAAATTGGCATCTCGATCCTGTGTTGTGTCATTTTTGATTTGTGAATGTATAAACAACTTTTTCCATGGTAAAACATCAAATGTAGTATATTTAAATCAACTTTTTAACACAGCCTTTTCATGAGGGCCACTGTTCTGCCTGTAAAGGATAAAGGTTTTCAATCGGTCCTTTTAATTTTTTGTGTACGAGTACTCTGTGTAATAATAATGTAATTATACATGCACAAATACATAATCACAAATACCCCTGAAACCCACTCAATCTCTTCACTAACCAATGAACCCAATGCACAAAAAAATCCAGAATGTCCAGAATGGGGGGACAGGGGGGGGGGGGGGGGGGGGGGACATTGAACTCAATGAATGAACTGCTGGTGGATGACGACAGGTGCATCTGGTATATAGGGTAACTGTGTTTCCATTTTTTCTAACATAGGTGCATGACATGCTTTTCCCCCTCTTCCTATGATTTTCTTTAGTAGAAAAAGGTTTAAATCTCAACTTAACTGAATACATTATATTTTTGAACAGCCAAGTCTAAGTCATTTTTTTAATTTAGCAATTTAGATAGGCAGGGCGGATGAAAGCCATCAACAAAAACCTAAACATCAATAAACTAAGCATCAACAACAAACTCACAAACTCCACCAGAAGACACCCCAGTCCTGAGCAATGAGCTCAACATTGACTGTAGCCAAGGTGACTGCAAACCTGAACATCAATCTCACCAATGACAGACTGACATAAGGAAATAGTGATGCACATAGACTTCCAGTTGCTTAGCTCTCCCCAGACTTCCTTTCCACACAGGCAGAGAATAGGGAAAGTGATGAGTGGTGATGTGTTTTTAGAACAATGACTTTTACAATGTGATAATTAATGAAGGAGAGTTGTTTATATTGTCTCATTTAAACCAGCATCTGTAAGACAGCAGTGCTACCATGATGTCCATTATTATCCAGGCTTCATGCACATGGGGGGGAGGCTTTTGACTTCTCCACACGCACGCTCTCTCGCTCACACGCACACCACACACACGCGTGCACACACACAGGTCTTGGCCAAAACAATCAAGGCTGGTTAGCTTTTGCTTAAAGAGGTCGACCCCCTACTGTCTGAGATAACACGAGGAGGGGAAACCCATGACGAGAGGAGAGGGGGAGAGAGGAAAGAGGCAAGAATGACTCATCCCTCGACTCATGAGGGTATGGGTCAGCATGACCAACATGCTACACACATTTCTTTCTCTCATTTCTCAAATCTTCTCTCATTTCTCACATCTTCTTTCTTTCATTTCTCTCTCTCTCTCTCTCTCTCTCTCTCTCTCTCTTTCTCTCTCTCTCTCTCACAGACACACGCACACAAGCATGTGGACACACACGCGCGCTATGCACGCACACACTACTTTTTAATGAATTCACACAATTAGATTCATCTGTATCCCACTCACACATACTTTTATCGCCCACAAAGAAAAATACCCAATCAAATGATTATAAGTGCCTGCCATTAAACTCTTTCATGTGTCCGTTAACGAGTCCCAGTGATGGAGATGGTGAAAGGTTGAGCCCTGGGAGGTCTGACCTGATGCTCTCCCCTCTTGATCTCTCGCCCACCACCCACCTCCTCTTTCCCCATGCCACCACCCTCAACTTCTTGCCCGCTCTGCTCTATTATTACCTCCCTATAGTGCAAGTCTGGCTTTCTTTCAATTAACACGGTTGACCCATGGTTGATGAAAGACTGGATAATTACAGCCATATATGCAATGCAAAACCACACCATTCTTTTGAACTTAAAGGTAGACTGTGCAGGAAATGGCCAAAAAGGTACTGCAACTATGCTGCTCATTGAAACTGGGTTGCCTATAGCCAAATTTGATCTTTTCATGAAAGTTTACTAAGTAACAAATTAATATTTTCTAGTATGGCCCAAGTGCAGTCATTTTTAGGCTAAACATGGCTATTTATGGAAATTCAAAATGGTGGACCATGGAGAAGATTCCCCTTTTCACGTATGAAAAGTGCAATTTTTCCTGTCATAATGAATACTTAGAATTTGATGGTGGTGGTAAGTATGAAAAAGGTAATATTAGTGAATGGGTAGCATGAATTCTGGAAATAAACAACTACAAATCTTACACAGTGTACCTTCAAACAATGTCCAAACCTGCTCTACAAAATGCAGTGTAGCATGAGGGACCTAGTTTTATGATGAGGCTACTCCTATCTCTCAGTCAACACCAGGCCATCTCAGAGCACATATCCCGGGCCTCCAACCACCATATGACTCATAAAAGGACAGAGTCACAGCCAGGGTGTTTGTTTGAGGAGAAAAAAAATAAGGAAAGGGGGAAATTCCCCACTT
Organism: Engraulis encrasicolus; assembly: GCF_034702125.1. Classification (NCBI taxonomy): domain Eukaryota; kingdom Metazoa; phylum Chordata; class Actinopteri; order Clupeiformes; family Engraulidae; genus Engraulis; species Engraulis encrasicolus. The sequence continues at coordinate 17,740,093 of NC_085858.1, forward strand.
CCTTTTTTATAGCTGGTCTTACTGTGTGTGAAATCTTAATTTCCTTCGGGATGGATCAATAAAATGATCCCTACATCTGCCTTTCTGTCTATAAAGAACGGCTGCTGTGATCTATTTTGCTGCCAATAATAGCATGCTCATGTCATTCTGCCATTTACTTCTTTTCACTTTGCAAAGGCTTCACTATGCTTTGAGTACTATACGCCTCTCTGTGCATGTATCCATTGGCTGTTTTCACTTGGTAAAGCCTGTGCTGTGCTGTGCTGTGCTGTGCTGTGCGTGGTTCTCATGTGTCTGTTGGGTATTCCATTCCATGATGCTCAGTGCAACAGGAAGTGATGTCATCCAGTGATACCATGAGCCAGTCAAGCTACTACCTCTTGTCCTTTGTTGTTGCCTGTGTCCTCTTGCCTCAGTATCGCCCCATCTCCATGGAGAAAACAATTGTTTCCTCGTTGTCATAGCCTAGACAGAGCAACTTCAGTAGGGCTTTTCCCCATTCAACATCCCGAATGCAAATGAAATAATGGTCTTTTTGTCTTTGGGTTTTGCAAGACATTGAATAAAACTTTGATCACTGATGATGTCAAGCCTTGTGCCACAAGGTCACATGCAACAGGAAAGGATGGAAGTAGTTAGTTTGACCTGTACCCGCTGTGTTTTCTGCAACCATAACAGCTGTGGCCGGGCCTTCTGAGGTGATGTGGAGGATAATGAAGACGGGGGGCGTGCAGTTTCATTTCTCGAACTCTATGTGGCTGTCCAAAGGGGTCTTTTCTGAATGGCATGACTTATGGGACACAGCTGTCCATAAAGGAGACTTCAGTCTGTTCTTAACTGCCCATGACCATACTTGGGGACATGGCCAAGGAAAGAAAAGAGGAGTAAGCCTTTATTATGTTGTTGTTCAGTTTACTGTGTGTGTGTGTGTGTGTGTGTGTGTGTGTGTGTGTGTGTGTGTGTGTGTGCGTGTGTGTGTGTGTGTGTGTGTGTGTGTGTGTGTGTGTGTGTGTGTGTGTGTGTGTGTGTCTGTGTGCGTGTGCGTGTGCGTGTGCGTGTGCGTGTGCGTGTGCGTGTGTGTGTGTGGTTCCTGGACCTGAAAACACAACCTCTGGACTGATATTTGGAGCCAAGCAGGAGAT
>NC_085858.1:17746234-17778734 GCF_034702125.1 Engraulis encrasicolus
CTGGTGTGTTTCCCCTCTGTGGTATGATATCTCTGTTCTATCTTTCTGGTGTGTTTTCCTCTGTGGTATGCTTTTAACTCCTACTCATTATTTAAAGTACACTATCGTTTATCCATCTGCCTGACTGGACGGCAGGGCACTTCAGGTCACCCTCCTGAGTAATCTTGCCTTACAAATAAAAGGAACTTCATTTGTCCAGCTGTGGAAAACGTCTGGCTTGCGATGCGATCAGTACACAAGAGGTCTTTTCAAAGCAGGACAAATGTCTCCTCGTCTCACCCCCATACATATTCCCCAGATCCCCCTGAAAACCCTCATAACTCCCACCTCCACTCCCTCAGGTGCGTCCCTCTTTGGTGTTTTAAATCCAGACTCAAAAAAAAAGCTTCAGAATGAAGTCCAGTTGGAGTGCTTCCTGGAACTGTCTAGTTTTTTAAGATGGTGCTCTTTGCCTGACGAAAGCTCCATGCCGAAACGCGTCAAAGTATTTTAATCATGCTATGCCCAACAAAATAAAGGCATTTTAATTACAAAGAAGATGAGTGCCTTGGTATTTCTAAAACTTTTTTTAAATACAAAGCTATTCATGTTTTCTTTTAGTGTCCCTGCTTTGAATTTTCCTATTTTTTTTTAAACATTTTTATCGGTTGTCAAGTATTTATTTAATGATGCTTTTTACTTTCTGCTTTTATTCTCTTTTATTTTATACCCCTTTTTCTTGTCTTTACCATGATTGTGTGCTTTTATCTGTGCAATTTATTACCATTTCATTTCTGTTTTTTTGTAAAGCACAAAATTGCCTTTCCTCTTAAACAGATCATAGAAGGCCGAGCTCACCTCACAATCCTCCACACAAACAGAGAGAAGTCTGATCCCCTTTGATCAAAGCCAAACAGACCCTGTCTATGACTCATCTGAACCATCATCTAAGGCCCAGAGGTAAAGAAATGTCCCTCATGCCCTTCCAAGTCACTGAAATATTCATTCCTCAGCCCCGGGGTGGACAAGTCCAAATTCAAAAGGCAGCATATAGAGACAGCAAAGCCAGTTCGCACGCACGCACGCACGCACGCACGCACGCACGCACGCACGCACGCACGCACGCACGCACGCACGCACGCACGCACGCACGCACGCACGCACGCACGCACGCACGCACGCACGCACGCACGCACGCACGCACACACACACACACACACACACACACACACACACACACACACACACACACACACACACACACACACACACACACACACACACACACAGACACAACAGGCACTTGTGCAGGGACTGGGACTGTCCACCACATGTGCACTCCACACTGCACAGCACATGCATTGGCACAAGTGATGGGTACATATCAGTCAGCCTTGAAGGCAGGGGCTACAGCGAAAGGTACCTACTTTCACATCCACAGCCATAATCTTAAATATTTCACAGGCCTCCCATACATAAATATGATTAAGAGGAATAGTATTGATAAGATGATTTACAGTATTTACATTTTTATATCCTGTCAATCTTATATACACATGCAACTGGAAGCAATCCACTCACAGTGTGTGTGTGTGTGCCGTTTTGTGCTCGTTCTTCAAAACATTGAAAGTGCTGACCACAGGAGAAAACTTGAGTGAGTGAGGGTACAGGATGGATGTGTTTATCTATTATGTCCACACATTCCACACTATACACGTACTACACAAACACTAAACGCACACAGTTAGAGTGACTGTCAAAGGGTCAGGGCCAGAATCCTGTCACATTCCACACTGCCTGCCTCAGTGGAAAGACTGACTGACTGCTTAGTGTCTGCCTTGGCCTCTGACTCAAGGCCGCCAAAAAATCACGGTGTGTGTGTTTGAACACTTACACACGTGTGTGTGTGTGTGTGGGTGTGTGTGTGTGTGTGTGTGTGTGTGTGTGTGTGTGTACACATTGGACATGCATTCGAGCACGCGCGAGTTAAACAGTTGAGCTTAAACATTCACACATGTGCAGCATGAAGTGTGCACAGCAGTGTGTGTGTGTGTGTGTGTGTGTGTGTGTGTGTGTGTGTGTCTGTGTCTGTGTCTGTGTCTGTGTCTGTGTCTGTGTGTGTGTGTGTGTGTGTGTGTGTGTGTGTGTGTGTGTGTGTGTGTGTGTGTGTGTGTGTGTGTGTGTGTGTGTTACCTGTGTCCTGTAGGGGGTATGAAGTATATGCAGCAGTGCACGCGGGAGTCTGGGATCCTCTTCTTCCTGTTGATGTTGATCTCCTCCTGCAGGTACTGCTCATACTGGTCATTAATGAACTTCATAATGGGCTGCCAGCTGAGGGAGAGAGAGAGAGAGAGAGAGGGAGAGAGGGAGAGAGAGAGAGAGAGAGAGAGAGAGAGAGAGAGAGAGAGAGAGAGAGAGAGAGAGAGAGAGAGAGAGAGAGAGAGACAGACAGACAGACAGACAGACAGACAGACAGACAGACAGACAGAGAGAGAGAGAGAGAGAGAGAGAGAGAGAGAGAGAGAGACAGACAGACAGACAGACAGACAGAGAGAGAGAGAGAGAGAGAGAGAGAGAGAGAGAGAGAGAGAGAGAGAGAGAGAGAGAGAGAGCGCAAGTAAGAAAGAAAGAAAGAAAAAAGAAAGAAAGAAAGAAAAAGAAAAAGGGAATAAGTGAAAATAAGAAGGTGGGAGGGAGGGATGTAGTTATAGACAATAAGCTGGAAATAAGACAGAGCAACAGGCACACAAGAAATGACCAGACAGAGCCAAAATAACCGAATGCAGTATGATACTTGCATACACTAAACTAAACCTCCGATCATACAGAGGTAAAACAGACACGTACGTACAAACAAAACAAGACAGAGAGGAACCAGTTGATAAAATGCAGAAGGAAAGAGGGAGCAATAAAACGGCAGGACAGAGGACAATGCTGAGGAGGTCAGTGAGGACAAGATCATGAATATGAAGACAGGAAGGAAGAGTGATATTACCAGTTTTCATTGTTGATCTGATCCCCGAAACCTGGCGTATCGATGACCGTAAGCTTCATCCTCACCCCCTTCTCTTCTATGTCTGTAACGGCACACACAAGTACAGGATTACGCACCACTACTGTGGTTGATTAGTATGCCTGTCAGCCATTGATCGCTTTTCCACATTGGCTATCCCATCTTATGGAGTACCGGGGCTCTGGTATCGACTTACCGTGACTGACTGATTTGATCTCGATGGTCTTGGGGATCCTCTCCTCGGCCGTGCCCATCACCGACTTGCGGCTCACCTTGGACTTGAAGAGCGTGTTCATCAGCGTGGACTTTCCCAGGCCGCTCTGACCTGAGAACACACACACACACACACGCACGCACACACACAATTATTTATGTGCAATACTACAAGCAACATTTTAAAGAAAACCCAATCGGAATCTTTCTTGAGGGCTCAGGCATACACACGCGCACGCGCATGCGCACACGCACACGCACACGCACACGCACGCACAAGCACACAAGCACATATGCTGCATTTTACAGAAAAAACAATGACAAAATCAATTAGTCTTTTTCTTGATGACCCTTGCACACGCAAACCCAACTTCGGCCCTTTTAAATCATTCTGTCTCTGAGCTATGGCTCCTGCTGTCTCTGAGTGGGCCACTTTCAGGCTGAGGTCTAACAGTCAGCTACAGGAGACAGCAAACAGAGGGAGCTCCAGCAGCCAGGCCCCGTGCAGGAATACATCAGCCCAGGCACCAGCTGCCTTATAGGGGCACAGAACGCAGCACAACACGCCTGGAGACAGCCGCTGTATGGGGAAGGACTGGATCCAGAGAAACCAAGAGAAAAGGGTAGTGAAGAGCATAAAAGACAGAGAGCGAGAGAGAGAGAGAGAGAGCGCGAGAGAGAGCGAGCGAGAGAGAGCGAGCGAGAGCGAGAGAGAGAGATGAAAGGAGAAAGGGATGAGGGAGTGAGCGAAAAAAGAGTTAAGGTAGAAATGAATGAGAGGTGGGGACGCTAAGAGGACAGGATCACAAGCTCAGTGAAGGCCTAGTTGCTCACAACATTGCTCCTTTGATGTGTCATACAGTACTGCACAATGCATGTCTTCAGCATATTGACAGTGTTTGGTCGTGCACCAAAGTGTTTATCACAATGTTTCTGTGATACCGAACCCAATGTCTGCATTCTTTCAAACCGTGCTGTGTGTGTTTTCATTTCTAATGTTTCCACCAGGATGTAGTTTCCTTCCCTCTCCTTTCAAAGTGGTACCATAAGTACACCGTGTGTGCCTGACTCCTGTGTTTACGTTGCTGATGACGTACATCTCATTAATCATTGATTTCTGTGTGTGTGTGTGTGTGTGTGTGTGTGTGTGTGTGTGTGTGTGTGTGTGTGTGTGTGTGTGTGTGTGTGTGTGTGTGTGTGTGTGTGTGTGTGTGTGTGTGTGTGTGTGTGTGTGTGTATGTGTGTGTGTCTGTGTGTGTGTGTGTGTGTGTGTGTGTGTGTGTGTGTGTGTGGGTATACTGTATATGCATAGGGGCGTTCACTGACTCCCACATTAAACAAATCCCACATACTGTAAGTAGTTAGCACGTGCGGCCACGTTAACACGTGCAGGGCTTCCAGGAAGCCTCGTTTGGAGCCTGGCCAACCCTTCAGCTCTGTTAGCAAGAGGATGGGGTCGCACATAAGGCAGTCTGCATATGAATTTAGAGATCTCTCACTTTCAATTCGAACACACACGCAGATACACGTGCATTTACAGCAAGATTTAAGGGTCTCCTGCTTGTTCACAGCAGCACTGCAGGCACAGACACGCATACACACATACTGGAATCAAGATTTAGCCATCTCTCTCTCTCTATACTTACACACAGTAAAACAAATAGCTTCTAGCTCTGCTGGGAGACGAGGAACCGAGGGCAGAGGAAATTTTAACCATGCTTTACAGCTCTCTTATGAACAAACACACACAGAGTTCCACAGATTACTCCAGGTCCGCCTCCCTACATGCAAAGAGCTTCAGAAGTTAAAACACCTACACATCAAATCACTAGTGAGATGTTAAAGGACCACCAAGCAACAGTGAACAGTCTCAACCGCTTGTTAGCCAGTTTTCATGTCTTCCAAGACATTGTTAAAAGATGTAATGTCACAGTTATTAAACACTGAAATGTCATCCCACAATGTTCAAGACATACTGTAGTGACACTTGATGCAGGGTGACAGGATAGAATTTTGCTCGTGTGGTTTTGAAGCATCCAGAGAGCCTTCTTTCGCCTACTAAGGAACAACTTAAGCATCGCCTGACTTAATGAATTTGAAGAAGTAACATAACGGTCCTTTAAGCATAGAACACTTCAGCTTAAGTTATCGATAGTTTTGGAAAATGTTCTGACATCAGAGAATATTTCACGTGTTATGAAGAGCTCTTGGATTTCTGTCTGATATAATAGTTGCTAATTCAAATCTGTGCAAAAGCACACCACTCTAGGGTTGCCAGACAATAACTTAGCGAGGAGCCAGACAAAACTAACTACAAGTGCATGTATTTTTGGGAAGCGATCGGATCCAAATTCTTGCCGTGTGTTCACGGCCTCATTTAGCCCGGAGAAGTCGTCAAACTGCCGGCATAATAATATATACACACGCGAGTCTGAGAGAGCATCATTTTTAAAGGATCGCTTCGAGAAATGTCCGCAGCTCAGAGCCAAAACCCGTGTCTAGATTTGCTACCTGTGTTTCTCTCGCCGGTGTTATTCCTGTCCTTGGGCCATGTTTTTCCATGCCTCGCTAGTAGTCTTGCTATGCTGTGGTGAAGCTGAGTCAATGGAAAGAAATGGGGAGTGGGCCTTGATAATTGGTGGGGGTCATAGAGTGCGTGTTTGTGTATGCATGGGTGTATGGGTTTGTGTTAGCGTGTGTCCATGTGTGCATGCCTATGGGTGCATGTAGGAGGGCCTAAGTTCGTGTTTGTGTGTGTGTGTGTGTGTGTGTGTGTGTGTGTGTGTGTGTGTGTGTGTGTGTGTGTGTGTGTGTGTGTGTGTGTGTGTGTGTGTGTGTGTGTGTGTGTGTGTGTGTGTGTGTGTGTGTGCAAGTGTGTTTGTGCATGCGTGCGTGCGTTGAGAGTCTGGGCCATCTAACATGGCAGAATTGCAGCGGTGAGGTGCGGAGGGCCGGTCTTGTTGGGGCGGTGAGGAGTGGAGGGCCGGTCTTGTTGGGGCGGTGAGGAGTGGAGGGCCGGTCTTGTTGGAGCGGTGAGGTGCGGAGGGCCGGTCTTGTTGGGGCGGCGGCGTGCCTCACAGCTCATAAATCGGGAGCCGCCGGCTGAGTGGCGAGGCTTTGAGGAATGACCCATCCATCACATCACACTATACTACACTACATGTACCGGTATAGTACACCACACCTCGAAACACCACAGCACAGCTCAGCACAGCATGGCATGGCATGGCTTTAGGAGGGAAATGAGGGACCTCGCCTGCTGGGGAATTCCTGGCGGAGTGGCGAGATCTTTGAGGAATGGCCCATTCATCACATCACACTACACTCCATGTACAGTACGCTACACCACAGCTGAAAACAGCACAGCATGGTATGGCATGGCATGGCAGAAGGGAAGGAATAAGGGACCTCAAATGGGGGAGAACGTCTTGCGAATCTGTAGTGGCCATCGGTGTGAGCAGCAGCTCCACGTGTGTATGCGTGCGTGTGTGTGTGTGTGTGTGTGTGGCCACAGGCACGTATATGAATGAGGTGTGACAAGGGCTACGGTAGATACGAGTCTCAAGCCCTATTATGTTCTTTATTTGGAAAATGTGTCACCATGGCCCTACAGTATAATCCCATACATTTAACACCACCCACCCACACACACACACACACACACACACACACACACACACACACACACACACACACACACATAGAGACAAACAAACAATAAAAGGAGCATCAGCAAACCAACACATGCAACGTGGCCCGTCCATTGGACCTGACCCACAAGGCACAAGATGAAAGGGGGCATGGGGGTTAGGGGGCGTCTCTGTGAAAGTCAGAAAGTGAAAGTGTGTGTTTTTATGTATCTGTCTGAGTGCATGTGTGGCTGCCTTTGAACTCTTAGGCACGCACACTCAGTAGTGCAGTAAGCACTTGTATACGTGCGTGTCTGCACAGCCCCAGGGGTGCTTTGGTGAGAGCTACGGTAGGAAGGTGTTTTAGGGGCTTTTTTTTTGCCTATTTCCCTTTACCCCAGACAGACAGTCGAGACAGAGGCCATCAAATGTTCCCAAGCACACACAAGACACAGACACACACATAGCCACACACGCACAAACACAAACATAGCCGCACAGACACACACACATAGCCGCACAGACACACACACACACACATAGCCACACAGACACACACACATACACACACACAGTCAGAAAGACACACACACACACACACACACATGCCACACAGACACACACACATAGCCGCACAGACACACACACACACACATAGCCACACAGACACACACACAGTCAGAAAGACACACACACACACACACATGCCACACAGACACACACACATGCCACAGACGCGCGCGCACACACACACACACACACACACACACACACACACACACACACAGTTGCACATACAAACACACACACACACACACACACACACACACACACACACACACACACACACACACACACACACACACACACACACACACACACACACACACACACACACACACACACGGCGCACGCATAAACTGTGTGGTTTCTGGCCCCTGCTGTCTGTCCATGTGTCTGCGTGCCGTGTGTGATGCGTGCAATAGGAGACAGTGCGGGGCATCCTAATTTATTATCCTTAATTAGCTGTCTGTGTGCTCCAGAGCCTGTGGCTGCATGCAGATGAGCAGTAGACACACAGAGTGCTCAAGTATGCAAGTGGGTGTACAGTTGTTACTACTTTGTGTGTGTGTGTGTGTGTGTGTGTGTGTGTGTGTGTGTGTGTGTGTGTGTGTGTGTGTGTGTGTGTGTGTGTGTGTGTGTGTGTGTGTGTGTGTGTCTGTGTCTGTGTCTGTGTCTGTGTCTGTGTCTGTGTCTGTGTCTGTGTCTGTGTCTGTGTCTGTGTCTGTGTGTCTGTGTGTCTGTGTGTGTAGGAGGGAAGAAACATCAATGTGTTAATGTGGTTTAGTATGCAAGTGTTTGTTTGTGTTTGTATGCATGTTTGTAAGCATGCATATAAAACCCTGCCAATTGACTGAGACTTCTGAATACTTGTTTTGTAAACAACCTAAACCCATGACTACAGTACATTGCTGCAGAGAAATAAACAATACGCTGTGATGACACATATTTGTGTGTGTGTGTGTGTGTGTGTGTGTGTGTGTGTGTGTGTGTGTGTGTGTGTGTGCACGTGTGCACATCCGTGCATGCTGCATGCACAATTTGTGCATGCATTTATGTTTGTCTGGAGGCTGTTTTGGAGGAAAATGGACGCTTGATTACAGGGCAGACAGCTTCTACTTTTGAGCCTAAAAATAAACCAGTCATTCACACTGGCTGTCTTTTCATAGCTCTCTCACTCTCTGTGTGCTCCCAGCCAGCCAGGCAGCCAGGCAGCCTAGAAGCGTGTCAGGCAGGCAGGGGCCCCTCCATAAGGGCTCAGCCCCAGACGCCTTTCAGCACCCGCCTGCTCAAAAGCATTCTGGAACATTCTCTGGAGGTTAATGGGTCAATGTTCCATTGACGTGCCACGTGCCCCCTGTCTATGTCTTCACACACACAACCACACACACAGAAAGACCCACATGTGTACACACAGAGACACACGTACTAAGCACCACACACACACACACACACCCAGTTAAAAATACACGTGTACAAAAACACCCGTACATGTAGTGTACTTATATTTGCATTGAGTTTGAAGCCCTGCTTCATGGCCCCGTTTCTTATCATACACACACACACACACACACACACGCACGCACGCACGCACGCACGCACGCACGCACGCACGCACGCACGCACGCACGCACACACACACACACACACCGAATCCTACCGCACGACTCACCGACTACCATAATGTTGAGTTCGAAGCCCTGCTTCATGGCCTTCCTCCTCATCTGTTCCAGGATGGCGTCGATGCCCACGTAGCTGAAGTCCACGGCGCTGGGCTTCTCCTTCTCGCTCCAGCTGGGCACGGGGGCGGCCACCGCCTCGGGCACCACGGGCACGGACACGGGCACCACCGGCTCCGCCATGCTGCTGATGCTGCTGCTGCTGCTGCTGCTGTAGCTGCTGGGAATGACCTCTGACCCTGCAGGAGGAGCGGGAGGGAGAGAGAGAACGAGAGAGAGAGAACAAGAGAGAGGTTTGATGTTTGGGTTAAACATTTTGGCTGTGGATACTGTAAATGAAGAGCTCTTTTCCAAAACGAGATTTATCCATTTTATAGAATGTTGGGAAATTGACATTTTTGTATTGGGTATTCCATTGAATTGCATTGCAAAATGCATTTTCATCGAGGTTTAAAAGTAGGTTCTCAAAACATTTGAATGACAAGAATTCACACATAGATGACAGGACTTCTTAACAGTCAATTCCAATATTAAAATGCAAAAAGTAAAAATTGGTGGATATAGCGTTTTGGAAAAGAGCTCTTCAGAGGCTGCGATATGTTGCTGATGCTGCTACTGGAGATTGCCTCTGACCCGTCGGGAGGAGGAGGAGGAGGAGAGGAGGGAGAGGATGGATGGAGAGGATGGAGACAGACCGAGAAAGAGAGAGACAGACAGACAGAGATCGAGAGACAGACAGAAAGAGAGAGAGGAAAAGTGAGAGGCAAAGAAGAGAGAGGGGTAAAGGTTTAATGTTAGGATTAAGCATGTTGCCAGTGGATACTGTATATAGAGGCAGATGTATGGCCACCAGACATTTCAGCAAAGATCTCCAGTGTCCCACGTCGTCATATAAACACACATGCACACACGCAAACACGCACGCACATGCACACACACACACGCACAGCAGGAGGAGCAGGTGCTGCTGACAGCATTGTAGGACCACTTCCAGAGCATCAGCGTTTGCATCATTTTTAAACATCAGGCAGCACTTTCCGACAGTTCACTGGCATGACCTCTGTGTGTGAGTGAGTGTGTGTGTGTGTTTGTGTGTGTGTGTGTGTGTGTGTGTGTGTGTGTGTGTGTGTGTGTGTGTGTGTGTGTGCGCGCGCGCGCGCGCGCGTAACACTATCCACGCCTCTCTGCATCTTCTCCATCACCAACTTTAAAGGCCTACGCCTTGGCAGCAGGACAAGTGTGTGGACGGCTGAGATGGCTCACCTGGTAGTTTCGTGAAGACAAATGACCGGCTCGCCAGAGCTGACGCTTAGACATAACATGGCGGAGCGGAGATACAGTATGCTCCAATACCAGAGCCACTGGCAACACGCCGGTAAACAGGTGCAGTAAAGCCCATCCCTCAAATGCTCACCTAAACATTGCCGCCATTACCATTTTTCCATTCTTTCTTCTTTACTTCTCAGTTCTTCTAGGGATGGGGATGGAAATCAGCCTTGGCTTCAAATGTGATGCGTACCGCTGGGCTGTTATACAACCTACATGCTATGTATCTGTCCCCATCAAATAAACTAAACTAAACGAAATTAAACTGGACTTCTTACTGCCGCAGCGCCTCTGCCGAGCCAGAGAGACATACCGGTACTCTCGTTCTCTCACGGGCCAGATAGAAGTGCGGGCCACAAGTCAGCAGAACCCATCCAAGCTCATCAGAGCCAATCCAGATGGTGCTCTAGATCAGTGGTTCCCAACCTTTTTCTTAAGGGACCCATGTTTTTACTATTGTAAGCTTTGGTGACCCAACCACGTGAGCGCCCGCAAGAGACGGAGTCACAAGATGCCCTCAGTTTCCTGCGAAAACTTATTTTAGTCATTTTATTCCTCAATTCGGCTTCGGTCATATATAGAATAAATGTTTAATGTAGCACTTAGAATTTGTTGCGTCTATGCATTTATTAGTTAAATGCTTTGTCTTATTCAACATGGGCTATATATATTTAAAACGAAACCCCTTAAAATCAAGAGGGCTCCGCGACCCCCTGTGGATCTTTGGCGACCCATAAGGGGGGTCCCGACACATAGGTTGGGAACCACTGCTCTAGATCTGCCAAAAGTTCACAGTCAAATATGTCTAATGAACGTTGCTATGAATTTGGAAACGCGACCACAGAGATATGAAGCGTTTTCTCACACGGACATGGAGAAGACGGCGTGCTTTTCATCAAATCATTGATTAAACTTTACCAACTTAATGAGGAAGCCTTTAAACCTTTGTAAACAAGGGCTCAGCACTTTTGTGTCTCACCGTCACACCCACTGCATCTCAGTGGGATCCTTCTTGCCAACTACCATAAAACGCTTGACCTTCGCAACATTTTTTTTCTAGACCAACAATTTTCAATAGAGGCGAATCTAAAAACCAATCATGTCAGCCATTTTCCAAAAGTGCCACCCACACAGCTCCACACGCACAAACCCCATAGGGAAACACTGAGGCCTAAATTACACAATAACATTTTCATGCCCCGTAGCCACCCTTAAATAACAATGATGTACATTGGAAGCAAAGCACGCACACACTCATACTCATGCATTGGTTTAGGGTCGTTACACACGCCCACTTCATTCCCCTCCATCCATGATGATCTGACCGCAACTCCATGTTTGGAACACCACTCTTCTACACTGGGCAGAGCCTGGGTCGGTCTGGACTTGGACCAGTAGTGTCTGTGGGCAGGTTGGAAGGGGTTTGGGGTGGGTGCTGTGAGGGTTTTCGGTTGCTGGCGAACCTCATATCTCCACAGCAGGACAGTCCAGCAGCCCCAGGCCCTGAAACACGATCTCCCATGGGCATTGGGCATGGATTCCAGGGGCGGTGTGATTGCGTGTGGGTGGGAAGGGAGTGTAAAAGTTGGTTTTGGGCAAGGCAGAAAGCTCTATGAATGCCTGTCAGCCCTGGAGTCCCTCCAGCCTTAGAGAGAATACGGCTGCCAACTCGAGAAATACTATCAGGTTCCACAGGCAGTCCCTGCTTACACACAAAAGAGGGCCTTTGGCTAAGCCTGAACTCAATGCTACAAGGCTACTGTAGAAAGTGGAGCTGAACGAGGAAAGGAAACTAGGAAAAGGAAAGAAAGAAAAGTACATTCCCGCAAATAAGGAACACATAAATACGAATGGAGGAAGAGTTTCGAACACTGTTGTGTTGGTGGTGGTGGATTTAAACATCCACAATATCACATGAGGGCAAAACCACTACTTGAGAATGGGCAGCATGGCCAATGTAATGACTATGGGATCTGAAGCCGCACACTTCAGCAACAGTAACTGAAGGGAAGTTTGTTTAATGTAATATTGCCTGCAATGACTACACGACAGACACGGACATGCACACACACACATACAATTTGAAGGAGAAATTTGCTTGCAAGATGTGACTAAGAGTACCTTTCACCTTCATAAGTGGTACTGTGCTGACACACCCCAGAGCCACACAACCACAGAGGAAGAAGTGAAGCGTGACCCTCCTCTCCAAGAGGAAGAGCGGGGTGGGTGTGCACGCTGGCTCCACTTGACCCCACCAAAAACAAAACAATACAGGACTGAAGAGAGAGAGAGAGAGAGAGAGAGAGAGAGAGAGAGAGAGAGAGAGAGAGCGCAAGAGAGAGAGAGAGAGAGAGAGAGAGAGAGAAAGAGAAAGAGTGTGAGAGAGAGAGAGAGAGAGAGAGAGAGAGAGAGAGAGAGAGAGAGAGAGAGAGAGAGAGAGAGAGAGAGCGCAAGAGAGAGCGCAAGCGAGAGCGCAAGAGAGAGCAAGAGAACGACAGTGGGTAGGGGGAACAGAGGAAAGCTCATTTCCCCTTTGACATGTTACTGAATGAAGATAAATGGCTTCCTCACCACACGCCTTCCCTTTGGGCGCAATTTGACGGCACCCACACACACACAGTGTACAAAAAACCTCAACTGACCGGTCAACACATAATTTCCTCCTGGCTGTTCTTCCTCACGCACACACACAGTTTCCACTCAGATTATGGTGGTCCTGTCCAGCACCTATTCAGCCAAAAATTCAAAAGGTGCAATCAAAGGAGACCCACAGACAAAGGACCAGTGATTTGGGAACAGCAGTGGAAGATTCATACATACATGCCACGGTGTGTGTCGAGTAGCCACCTGCTTGAAGGAGACATTATGGGAGACCTGTGTGCTAGCATGCCTCTTTTGAGAGTGGACTAGACTGCTCACCTCAATACACACACTTGCACAACCCTTCTCCTAGTTAGGGAAGCCCCTACTACCACTCAGGCCGCCACTGGTAGCTTTTGCTGGGCCCGGCGGAACAAAGTCATATGAAGAGATCTGAACCACCGAACTCATGAATAACTCGAATTCTGGGGCCACCATGTGGATGAACTCAGGCCAGCCGACCCCTGTGTCCCACTCTGTCGGTTTTCCTGCTACTATTACTTCCACGCATCCATGGACGTGCACACACTCACACGCACGCACGCACGCACACGTACACGCACACACAGCATCCTGGCTATAAATCTGCCTACACATCTTGACTGGCACTGCAACATGAGGCACAGGACTGCAGAGGCAGACATACAGGCTGGCAGGCAGCAAAACAGGGAGCATGAGAGCACACGCAGGGTCTCAAGCCTCCTCTCACTGGGGGCCCTGTGGTGCAGCTCCGAGCTAGGGCCAAATTCTTCTTTATTTTCTCCCTCCTCTTTCCCTTCTTCTACTTCATTTTCTCTGTCTCTGTCTCTCTCGTCATTGTTATTCAGTTATTTAGTGGTGACTGTGCTGTGCTGTGCTGTGCTGTGCTGTGCTGTGCTGTGCTGTGCTGTGCTGTGCTGTGCTGTGCTGTGCTGTGCTGTGCTGTGCTGTGCTGTGCTGTGCTGTGCTGTGCTGTGCTGTGCTGTGCTGTGCTGTGCTGTGCTGTGCTGTGCTGTGCTGTGCTGTGCTGTGCTGTGCTGTGCTGTGCTGTGTCTCAGAGGGAGTGCAGAGGGAGCCATACAAAAGCAGCCAGCTCGCTTTGAGGTGGCGCTCCATGGGAACGCGGCACTGTCCTGGATCTCAGGTCTGCTATGGAATACTAAACAGCAGGAGAAGGAGAGGAGGGGTGGATTGGGGTGAGGGTTGGGTGAGGGATGGACGATCCCACTGGACCCTGTAGGGAATGTTCAGAGAGATAGATAGAGTATCTATCTCATAGCTATAGGGATAAGAAGAATGGTGTGGAAAGAGGGAGGAGGAGGGGTGGGTGGTCGCATTCTCCATAGGGAATGTGCAATGAGATAGAGTATCGTATAGGGATGGCTGGGGCTTGATGTAGTGTCCCTTCTGTGCTTCCTGTAAACACTGTAAAAAGCTGGACAAACAGAATCTCTCTTCACTTCCCACTCGTATTGTTTAAAGTGTAAACAGAAGCAAAGCCCTTTTTTATTTAACATGGTGGCCTGCCCCGGTGCTGGGACTGAGGGGCAATCATGTTCTGTTGTTAAAAGGACATTGCTGTGACGCTACAGTACAGGGGTGAACTTCTCGAAACCAAAGTTGCTTACTACATTAGCTACTTCGTTGCTTTCAATGCATTTTCCCATTGGCAACTACCGAAGTTGCTAACAGGCTAACAACTTCCCTTTTGAGAAACTCACCCCAGATCAGCACAGAGTACATAATACTGAGGAAACTCGGCACCAAAGCAGTCCAGATTCTCACCAATGACTCAAATCAACTTGTAGGAATTGTAGGCTTCAATCAGTACAAATAATCAAGTCATCAAATTTCATACTGGAAATGTAAAAAATGCACTCCCCACTTTGAACACCAAAAAGAATTTTTGGTGAAGCAGCAGCTAAAAGATTTTCAGTAGAATACGCCTCGTCTTAACAGACATGTAAACCAATAAACATTAGTGCACAAACATGCCTGATCTTCAATTCCAGCGTCTGAGCCCTCAAATCATTTGTATCTTTATCTGCTGACATTCTCTCATCCCTTTGAACCTTCAAATCCAGGAAACGATCAGGTTTCAGCCATGGTATGGTCGGTGGGGGGAAGCCTGCTTGCTGGAGCTGCCAGAACGCCATAAACTTTGGGGAGCCAGCTGACCGCAGACCCGAGCAGGAATTGGCGTCCAGCTCTGAGGGGGTTGGTTACTTAGAGGCCGCCAGACTAGCTCACCCACCACCACTGCTTAGCAGAGTCCAGCACAGGTGCCTCCACAGTCCCCACACGGGGAGGAGTGAAGCCCATAAATCCAGTGCACCTCGGAGAACCGCTGGTACAGAGTCTGCTGTTACGAGGGCCACATCTGGGAGGCATTACAAGCACATCATCACAAAGGCAAAAACTGTGGAAAAGCGGGTGGGGTGGGGGGTTACTACAATACCCCCGCCATCACACTCAGGGTACCCCCCCGCCTCTACCCTTCTATCCCACAAGGTCAATGACGAGGGAGGGGGGGGGGCAAAGGAAAAGGAAGTGTGCTGGGCTGCCTGGGCGGACATGTTCTCAGACTTACAAGGTGAGCCGGTTCAATCCGACCAGGCCCGAGAAAACAAAAAAAAGAGTCTCTCCTCAGGTTTCACCACAGAGATCTGAAAAGCTTTATGAGGAAACAGGAGAGCTTTTACAATAGGAGCAGCAAGCAATGTCTGTCGTGAAACCGTGTCCTAGAGATGAGAGCATCAGATACAACAAAAAGAGCACCAAAGTTTGTCTGTGTCCCGATAAAAACATTGCCTAACATTTGTCCATTAGCAGTGGGGGTTAAGAGTTTTTGCAAAGACCTCAGCGAAAACACAATTTAGTGAACCACTGGCACCGTTACAGTGTATGCATATTTTCGCTGACTGCCAGATCGGGCTTATTGATTACGGCCTCGTCTGTGTGCGCGCTAATTTGGCTGTCCTCTTATCATCTGCGTTCATCGCTATCCAGCTCTCTAACGGAGCCAAAAGACACTCGGAGGGGGCTGATCCTGCAGCTTTTGTAACAAGCACAAACAAAACTTTCCGCACAATCCTCCAAAATGTTTTGCTGGTTTCAATTAGGGACAAAGACAGAGAAAGAGAGAAAGAGAGAAAGAGCGGGGAAAGACTCAGATTTTTTTCCCCTTTTCATTTTTTTGCAAAGTATCCAGTGGCCTGTTTAAAATAAATGCCATTCCAGCACTACAGTAGAGGAGGACAAAGAGGAAGAGGAGGATGAGAAGGAGAAAGAAAGAGAAGGAGAGATTGGGAGGATAAAGAGAGGGCTGCAGAGTCTTAAAGGGTGGTTTATGCCTCGAGATCAGCGTCACTGCATCATGATGCAGTGAGCCGCGCAGTTAACGGAGTGAAGCCCCCCCCATCACGCAGGTACTCTGGGGCACCTCCCCGAAATTGTGTCTCGACGCAGGGAGCGACGGCGTGAAAGGGCGAAAATAGGTCTCTGATTGGTCCTCTCGACCAGCCTGCTCTGTCCTCGAGTCGAGAACAAGCGCTACTTCCTTGTTCTAACCTTCGTCGGTCTACGGACTGTGAGCTCTTCATTAAGTTGCCCGTGCTTTGTTGTTTGATTTATTTACACGAACCAAAGACAACACATGCGCTTGCAAGTTACGACGCTGAAGTTATTTGGACAGTTGAACAGTGGTTCCGAGGTCGAGGAAACATTCCGCTTCGTCCTCGACAAATGAGCCACTTCTTTGTTCCAAACTACCACTGTGGCTGCCAGTGCGATCAAACATGCACGTGATATAAAGATTTAATGTTTCATTTTCATTCTCGTCGAGTCTGTGATGCTAAAAAACAACCGACACGTCTAATTTACTCTTTGTATTGAAGGCAGTTTCAGCGTGGAATGACATCGCGCAGACCGTGCTTCAAAACAGGGCATAAACCACAATTAACTGCATCATGGCTGCGACAAGCTCACTCTGTGGCACAAGTAAGGGTGGTTTATGCCTCGAGATCAGCGTCACTGCATCATGATGCAGTGAGCCGCGCAGTTAAGGCTCAGTTATGCTTCCTACTTGTGCCACAGAGTGAGCTTGACGCAGCCATGATGCAGTTAATTCTTGTTTATGCCCTGTTTTGAAGCACGGTCTGCGCGATGTCATTCCACGCTGAAACTGCCTTCAATACAAAGAGTAAACTAGACGTGTCGGTTGTTTTTTAGCATCACAGACTCGACGAGAATGAAAATGAAACATTAAATCTTTATATCACGTGCATGTTTTATCGCACTGGCAGCCACAGTAGTAGTTTGGAACAAAGAAGTGGCTCATTTGTCGAGGACAAAGCGGAATGTTTCCTCGACCTCGGAACCACTGTTCAACTGTCCAAATAACTTCAGCGTCGTAACTTGCAAGCGCATGTGTTGTCTTCGGTTCGTGTAAATAAATCAAACAACAAAGCACGGGCAACTTATTTAATGAAGAGCTCACAGTCCGTAGACCGACGAAGGTTAGAACAAGGAAGTAGCGCTTGTTCTCGACTCGAGGACAGAGCAGGCTGGTCGAGAGGACCAATCAGAGACCTATTTTCGCCCTTTCACGCCGTCGCTCCCTGCGTCGAGACACAATTTTGGGGAGGTGCCCCAGAGTACCTGCGTGATGGGGGGGGCTTCACTACGTTAACTGCGCGGCTCACTGCATCATGATGCAGTGACGCTGATCTCGAGGCATAAACCACCCTTGAAGCCCCCCCCCATCACGCAGGTACTCTGGGGCACCTCCCCAAAATTGTGTCTCGACGCAGGGAGCGACGGCGTGAAAGGGCGAAAATAGGTCTCTGATTTGTCCTCTCGACCAGCCTGCTCTGTCCTCGAGTCGAGAACAAGCGCTACTTCCTTGTTCTAACCTTCGTCGGTCTACGGACTGTGAGCTCTTCATTAAATAAGTTGCCCGTGCTTTGTTGTTTGATTTATTTACACGAACCGAAGACAACACATGCGCTTGCAAGTTACGACGCTGAAGTTATTTGGACAGTTGAACAGTGGTTCCGAGGTCGAGGAAACATTCCGCTTCGTCCTCGACAAATGAGCCACTTCTTTGTTCCAAACTACTTCTGTGGCTGCCAGTGCGATCAAACATGCACGTGATATAAAGATTTAATGTTTCATTTTCATTCTCGTCGAGTCTGTGATGCTAAAAAACAACCGACACGTCTAGTTTACTCTTTGTATTGAAGGCAGTTTCAGCGTGGAATGACATCGCGCAGACCGTGCTTCAAAACAGGGCATAAACAAGAATTAACTGCATCATGGCTGCGTCAAGCTCACTCTGTGGCACAAGTAGGAAGCATAACTGAGCCTTTAGGAAGCATAACCCGCCCTTAAGGGTGGTTTATGCCTCGAGATCAGCGTCACTGCATCATGATGCAGTGAGCCGCGCAGTTAACGTAGTGAAGCCCCCCCATCACGCAGGTACTCTGGGGCACCTCCCCAAAATTGTGTCTCGACGCAGGGAGCGACGGCGTGAAAGGGCGAAAATAGGTCTCTGATTGGTCCTCTCGACCAGCCTGCTCTGTCCTCGAGTCGAGAACAAGCGCTACTTCCTTGTTCTAACCTTCGTCGGTCTACGGACTGTGAGCTCTTCATTAAATAAGTTGCCCGTGCTTTGTTGTTTGATGTATTTACACGAACCGAAGACAACACATGCGCTTGCGAGTTACGATGCTGAAGTTATTTGGACAGTTGAACAGTGGTTCCGAGGTCGAGGAAACATTCCGCTTCGTCCTCGACAAATGAGCCACTTCTTTGTTCCAAACTACTACTGTGGCTGCCAGTGCGATCAAACATGCACGTGATATAAAGATTTAATGTTTCATTTTCATTCTCGTCGAGTCTGTGATGCTAAAAAACAACCGACACGTCTAGTTTACTCTTTGTATTGAAGGCAGTTTCAGCGTGGAATGACATCGCGCAGACCGTGCTTCAAAACAGGGCATAAACAAGAATTAACTGCATCATGGCTGCGTCAAGCTCACTCTGTGGCACAAGTAGGAAGCATAACTGAGCCTTTACTCACCGATTGCTTTCTTACACAACCCTAACAGAAACAGCAACCCAGGGCCACTGACAGCTTTGGCTGGGCCCGGGACAAAGTCATCTGAAAGTCCCAACCAACCAATACAATAAAAGGAAGACCCAATTCTGCCCCTCCCCCCTCTCTGTGCACAGGACAACTGACCCCTTTGCCACAGCCTTACTGACAGCAACTACTGGCCAATCACAGGTCTGTCACAGGAAACCAGCGCCAGTTCTGCCCTACTTATCACTGCACCGAGTGAGCGGCAAACATACTGTACACTAACCTTTTCCACATGTCAATTGAAAAAAAACATCTATGCTACTTCAAATACCTGGTTTTGGTTTCTCTTCCTAATAGCTGAGGTGGAGGATGAAAACCCAGAGGCCCCTTGTCGCCGTACACAGTGAGGCACAGAAAGTTTGTCTTGGGGGTTGGAAAAATACAAGTTGTGGCCCTTTGGAAGAAATGGAATTAGGGTGATTTCCCCGACGGTTTCTCTTCATCGGGGTAAAAGCCTGTAGTTACGGGTGCTTTCTGAGGTTGCATCTGGCAGACAGGCCAGCAGGACGGTGGTGACCAAGAGGAGGGGACATAGAGGGAGCCAGCAAAATAAAAGAAGGGACGGAAGATGTTGGCTATGGGCTGAGGAGTGTGCCGCATGTATAAAATATCAAACACATGTCCGGCAAAACTCAAAAAACCCAAAAACTCAACGAGCGGGTTAGCAAATGGGCTGTATCCACAGTACCACTAAACGCCACCGACCGTCCCCCCAACCTCCCCCCATCCCGTCCCCAAGCGACACACATCCTCTTTATGAGCAGGCAAGCGTTTCACATCTGCTCTTCTGCTTTGCCGCATCCAGAATCAAGCAGAGGAAGATCCAGAGATGGATAGTTCAGCAGGAAGAGGTGTCCCAGCCCATGCCCAAAGCATGTTACTCCTCTATTTATTGAGTTGCACTGTTTACCGATCGCCGCCCGGATCAAGCACAAGGCATTGACCCTTGCCTACAAAACCATCACAGGAACGGCCCCAGCTTATCTGAAGGACCTACTAATGCCCTATGTTACTGGAAGAGAACTGCGCTCATCCAGCACAAGCCGTCTGGCTCTGCCATCCAGTCGCTCTAGGTACTCCCAGTCAAGATTGTTCTCCGTTGTGGTACCCAAGTGGTGGAACGGTCTCCCAGAGGCAGCAAGACTAAGCACATCTCTTGCAGCCTTCAAGAAACAACTGAAGACCTTCCTCTTTCGAGATAATCTACTAGACTAATGCTTGAACTGGCCTTGCCCCAGGGCAGACTCCTGACATGATGTTTAGTTTAGTTAGTTTGTGTGTGTGTACTCGTTATTTACTCTTTAATTAAAAAAAAAACAAAAAAAAACTAACCCCTCTGCAACTGCACTTGTTGTTCTGTATATCTCCTGTGCACATTGTATTTGCTTGTGATGTTGGCTTGAATATGTCCTCTTTTGAAAGTCGCTTTGGTTATAAAGCGTCTGCCAAATGCAATATAATGTAATGTAATGTAATTAGTCTTCTCCTCTGCACAGCGAGACGCACAGCAAGGGTGCAAAAGATTAGCACTGCTGCTCTACTGAACCTGTAAAAGGGTTTCAAGAAGCTGTCTTCAGTTGTAGGCACAACATATACAAGGCAAAAGGCAAAACAAAGGTAGCCGAGGTGAATAAACTGCCTTGGCAATTAGAGGTGACCTCACTTATTTGCTCTTTACCTGGCTGGTCTGGAGCATTTTCTCTGATTAGGATATCAGCTAATTTAGTGATATGTCTGGATTAAATACGTCTTAGCACTTGTGCTACGTAAAACCCAGGATGTCCAGTCCACATCTAAGCTGTGAACATTAACTTTGCAATGGAAAAACACTAGCCAGTTTGCTTGCAGTAAGCTTGGCGTCTCGGCTCCTGTGTTCCGTAGCAGCAGCTGGGCCATGCTGTGCTGTGCTGTCCCTTGGCTGGGGTCAAGTCCGGCAGCAGGCCACATGACTTTGGGACAACAAACGGAGGGCTTGCGCTCGGCATTAGGCAGCATTATATGGAAATTGCCTCGAGGAAGATGCAATTATCTGGAGTCGGTGGCCCTGGTGTTGAGGTGATGGGGGGGGGTTGGTGGACTGTGTTTGCAGGGGGTGAGTGTTGGGTTACATCTGGGTTTGCTCCATCTGACACAAAAAGGGGAGGAGGAAAGCGGCATACTTTTTTTTTTTTTTAACCTCCATGCTCCCATGGAAGAGGGCCCTTAATAAAAGAGGGGTCTGGCCAGTAAGCAAACATTTCACCATTTTATGGTCCATCCAGCACCTTGTTTGGGTAGGTGCCCGTGTTTAAACGTGGGTGGTGGGAGGGCCGCCGTCGTGAACCTTTGGCCTAGGAGAATGTGACCTTTGACCCTCCATAGAGGAGGTCGTAAAAGCAGCCGCTGTCACCTGCTGTTTAAAAAGAACTCAAGGAACGCACAACAAGGAGGTCTCTCGAAAAAGGGGGAGAATATCTCCAGAAGGGAAGATGAGACTGTGTGCACACTGTAACAATCTGATACCTCACCAGCTGGGCTGGGGGTGAGACAAGAGCTGAGCGCAAGAGAGGAGAGCGAGAGTGAGAGATGTGAGAAGCCTTGAGGAATGACAAGCATTTCAGACCAAAGAGAACAGAGAGGGGCAGAAGAAACTCGAGAGAAGGTCATCAGCACACAAAAACACTTCTGTATTACAACTTGGGCCCAGTCAAGCTAACCCCTGGAATGAAGACAGCCAGCGCTGCCCAGCTGAGCTGTGGCTTTGCCCTGCTACAAGGACTTGCTAGCCTACCTCGACTGACGAAGCAATCACTGACAAGGAAGCAGAACCTCCACATGGACGGCACACATTCCTGCCATGTGACGCAAGCCAAAACCAACAGAAAGTTAATCGCACACATAAATATGCCCAGCGCTTGCATGGGACCAAAACCCTCTGGACGTGTTAGACGAAGCCGTTGCCGTGGTGTTCCTTACTGTGCCCTTAATCCCACCTCGTGTCAGCTCCTTATCTTGAAAACCGACAAACATTTGCCAGAGGTAGAGTAAGGGACTGCTGATGACAAAAAAACAGACACTCATTCACACCTTCCTTCATGCCTTTCCTTTAGGGATTACAGTTAATTCATTAACTGCCAACAACGGATGACACAAGCTACCCACCAAGGCAAAGTTCCATAGAAAAATGTTTTCCCCCCCCAGGCACTGGGCAACAGGAGAGTGCCTAGCAACCGGTGAGGATTTCCAAAAAGTATTGCAGAGATAAGATAGGCCTTTGACATTCCAGCCGTTGAGTTGAGGAGACGGCCTGCGAGGGATCAGAGCAGGTGGGTAACCACAGAGAGAGAGACTGCAGGCCAAGAAATGTCTCCCTTCTCCACATTTCACACTGCTACAATGCAGTAGTCAATGGAATGTCATTGTGTAATGGGGTGCTCGGCTCTCGCTTTCATCATCAAAATCCTTTGATATCCGACACCTAATAGGCATCTCAGTGTTGGACTCAAATGCATTTCGATATTACAATGGGTGTACAGTACGCAAGCTATGATGGAAATGTATACCCCCCAAAAAACATGTTTTGATGGAATATCAATGCAAACCAAATGGCAATTTCAGCGCTGCCTTTGGTATATATTAAATGGAATCAGGACTGTAAGTGGCCTCAAGCCAGTTCATAAAATGCATATCAGACAATCGTGACTACAGCTGCACTCCATTACTGTATTTTTCTTGGTGT
This sequence comes from Engraulis encrasicolus, assembly GCF_034702125.1. Taxonomy (NCBI): domain Eukaryota; kingdom Metazoa; phylum Chordata; class Actinopteri; order Clupeiformes; family Engraulidae; genus Engraulis; species Engraulis encrasicolus. Next base: position 17,769,117 of record NC_085858.1, read on the forward strand.
GGAAGCACTGATTTAACATAGTCGACACATAAAAGTTAATTCAACATAATAGACTCCATAAGTTATGCAGCCATGAAACGGTAACAGCCATACAGTTGGCTTTAACTGCCGTCCTTTCATCATATGGCCTGAAAAAAATGCAGCATGTTAAATGTCATACTAAAACTTAAACGTTTCTATAAAAAAATGTCTTTAATGATTGAGTGCAGTGGCACAGTGTAAGTTTTCCTGTAAGGGGGGTGAATAATAGTGCAGGAATGGGACTTTGACAGCTAGCAGCGTACCAGAGCCCTGTTATCTGACCCCTGAGTGACAGACGTGCCCTCCAGCAACAACTGGGTGAAACTCAAAGACCACGGCACAGCAGCCTCAGCACCCACCACCACCACCACCATGCCTACCACTACCCACTACCATGCAGGGTAGGCTTTTCACCCGGCCATCCCAGCCTGCACAAAGGGCAGTTCAGGGCGATACAGTAAAATAGTGTTTCTCAACAGGGGTGCTACAGCCAAGGAACCAAACCCTGAAGACACTTATTATGACAGACACTTATCACAGACACTTACTATTGGGTCATTTCACGTGAAATCAGACACTTTGGGACCCGACCGACCCGGATTTCAATCATACTTGGTGTGCCTTTTCAGTAGCAAGGTAGCACCCCAGAACTGCATTGGTTTGAATCTGACACTAATATTAAGGGAGAAACAGACTAGGAAAGGTTCACATGTGAGGGTAGGACACTATACATTCAGCCTTGAATAGATCAGTCAGTGTTAGTCACAAAAAGATGCCTGTGGTGTTGTTTGAAAGCTCCTTTCTGGCTCTACATATTACACAATCACCTTGGAATACAACTACTCTCAGAATATGAATTATGATAAATTGAAAAATAAAAAATTGAATATCTAAAAAACGTATATTTTAAAATGGCCAGTTCCTTGTCCAAACGTAGCCGGCAATGTCATGAGCAGCACCTAAAATGCTGGTGTTCGGTTTGTTATTCATTTCAGAGAGAATTTGACTCACAAATATGGCATCATACAGACCACTTACTAATAATATGGTAATACCATAGTAGCATCACATGACAAAACAAAAACAAAACAAAAATGGTCAGTGTCCATGGTCCCAGGTTTCAGAAACTAAGGCAGATGTCAATTTATACACACCAAATGATGATATGTGAATGTTTGAACATTCCTTCTCTGTGTACCTGTGCCATCTTCCCTTTACCATACTTTAAAGAGATAATCAATGGCTACACTCTCATTTTGTACTCTACCAGTGCATTTGAAGCAGCAGCTGTGTCTTTTGTAGATAATGTATAAGTACGTCCCGTTGCAGTTACAGGTTCCACTACCAGAAGCACATCCTGATGATCCATGACAAGTCTATCTGGTCTGAAGGGAAAAGTGAAGGATGGAGATGGCCCATGAGAATGCAGGAAGTTCAGTTTCACCTCTCCAGTGCTCGGCATACATTCCTCAGCACATGCTAGCCACCAGTTGCCATCATATACAGCTACAACATACCCTTTGATGCTTGAAAATGTAACACATTCCTTTACTGGGCTCACTCTTTCAACTCTGCCTTCTCTGAATGCTGAAAATGGCCTAACTTCCACTGTGTCCATTGACAATGGGCAGAAGCTGTGTAGTTTTTGAGTACCTGGAATAGTTCTGAATACCTAAGGCACAGTACCAACTGTAGCATATAGCATGCTTTTGCTCTAGAGTCTGAACTCTGCAAAACTTTTGTCTAATTTGTGAGCATCACAATGTGATGGCACCATTCTCAGTACAACAGATCTGGCATGTCAGCTTTCATCGCACCATCACAAACAAACCAATTCCTTTGTGGTCAACTGAACACTGACTGCACTGGATTTGATTAGGTCACACACACGCATACGTACACACACTGCAATGACTGATTTGGCTTTGTGTGTACTGTATACCCGTGACCCTGGTCTGTTTGTTTGTTCCAGTTTACTAAGCAATCTGGGTGGTGCTCAACACTGATCAATAGACACGGTTTATTGTTCCTGGAAGGACAAAGCACTGGCAGGTCTACTTTTAGCTGTGCCATCAAAGAGAAACGCTGACCTGACCGAATGTGTGTGGCGGTGTGTGTGTGTGAGAGTGTGTTGGTCGGTGTGAGTGTGTCTGTTGGTGAGTGTGTGTGTGTGTGTGTGTGTGTGTGTGTGCGTGGTGGTCAGGGGGGAGTATTTACAAGCACCCTCCATGGTCTCTCATCGGCCCCTCAGGACAATAACAGACGGTCCTCAGCTCATTCAAACACAGCTCTCCACAACGTAAACTACAAGACCAGAGCAGCGGCAACACATGTGGTCCGTGTCCGCTGCCTGTTCCCAAGCCTGTCATTGTGTGGAAACGCGCTCTGTACTTAGGGACTACTCCGGCGTGAGAAGCACAGGTATTAAAAATGATGACCCTCAGCCTTCCGAGCACTCCAGCCCAACAGGCCTCAAAATCGGGACTCGGATCGGGCCGGGCGCCACGAGCTGACAGGAATGTTTGGTCCAGGAGTCCGAGCCAGAGAAAGGCTTTTCTGCACACCCCCAAGTTTAGCTATCCAGGGGAGCTCCACTCCAGTCACGGCAGACAGTCAGCAAATGAAGCAGAAAACTGGACGGGACTATGTTTGGGTTCAAGCATACTTTTACAATGCTGGGCAGGGGGTTACATAGACATAGTCTATAGGGTAAGGTACATGCATAACTATTGGAGTGGTTACGACATGGACATCGTTGAGCCTGTCGAGTTGTGTAAATCTGCGCCCCCCTAAACTGACACTTCTCAGCAAGAGAGAGCCTCATTTCATGACTTGGGGGAGTCAAGTCCAGCAGCCCCCACCACCAAACCTCTTCACCCTCTGAAGCCTCTGGCTGACTCATTACACATTACATTGCACATTACATTACATTGCATTTGGCAGACGCTTTATACCCAAGGCGACTTTCAAAAGAGGACATATTCAAGCCAACATCACAAGCAAATACAATGTGCACAGGAGATATACAGAACAACAAGTGCAGTTGCAGAGGGGTTAGTTTCTTTTTTTTATTTAAAGAGTAAATAACGAGTACACACACACAAACTAAACTAAACTAAACTAAACATCATGTCAGGAGTCTGACTCACTGACTGCACTGGGAGAGACATAAATGTGTGAGAAGCTAGGCTAGGCTGCATAATGTGAGGTGTTGACATCTTTGACATCTAGCCGCCACCACCACCACCATCCCCCTCATCGCCTCTCTGCTATCTATGCCACCGCCTGTTATTTCTGCCTGCGCTGACATCACTCGTGCGGACAGCTCCCTGCACTCCAGCCCAAACAGCCACCTTCATACAGGACCTGGCGACCTCATGCCAATCCTCTTTAGCAAATGCTTGTGTATATAATGGTCAATTCCAACATCATAGCCCCATGGTAGGCTTCATAACGGGGGTATACTGGTTCAGTAGTAAACCCGGTTAACTGTGGCAGAGGTAAATCATCTAATAGCAGTCCTCATTTTCTTAACTAAATGATGCGGGTATATCTATTATCAGGTTTACCACTTCTTTTAGATTAACTAAGCCTAGTTTATCATTTAACCATGTCCTTAGTATACCCCTCATATAAGCAGCAAATGGACTGCAGTACAAACAACAGACAAGAGACTTGCTTGCAAGAGACAGCTTTTAAAGGCTGGAGATTAAATCTGTTGGAGTTTGTAAAAAGAAAGGCCTCCATTCCTTAGTCAATTTTCTGGACTCCCGCGAGGCATTGCTCAATAATAGTGTTGGCGAGACCAAGGCCCCTTGCAGGCTGAGGTCAATTCTGAACAATCTGAACCAGCAGGTCAAACCATTAAGTCATAATGTGTTTGAGAGTCGACCCGGCAGCCTTGGATGAGAAACACTGAGCAACCTCCTTGGGGTGCAAAGTAGCTGAATGAAGGGAGGAGGGTGGATGTGGAGGAGGGTTGGAGAGGACATGAAGGTTGTGGAAGAGAAGATGAGGGAGAAAGGAAATGTGGAAGGAAGAAGGAGGAGAGGATGGAGGGATGAATTAAAAGGAGGTGAAGCTTCTCCTCGCAACACACGTTGGTGGAGGGGTTGGCGAGGAGGTGAAGGTTGGGGAGGAGGAGAAGCTTAAGGGGGAAGGAGGAGAGGGAGGATGGAGGGATAAATTAAAGGAGGTGAAGCTCCTGGGATCTTGAGGTGGTGCGACATGCTGATTATACAAATAACCCCCCACCAGCTTCCTCCATTAATTACAAGGCAGCGGGAGAAGCTGCAGACAGGCCAAGGGATGAAACAGAAGACAAGTGTGAAAGACTGGAGGGGGGGAGAGAGAGAGAGAGAGAGAGAGAGAGAGAGAGAGAGAGAGAGAGAGAGAGAGAGAGAGAGAGAGAGAGAGAGAGAGAGAGAGAGAGAGAGAGAGAGAGAGTGGGTGGGGGAGAAAGAAAGAGGCTATCCCTTAACATGTACACACACCTCTCACTTACACACACAGCTGTTCCGTTTCCAAGGTGAAGTTAACCATTCATGTAAAAGCTACACGTGAACAAGTCACAGCAAAATGCAACTCAACACTTTTGAACATACTACAATGAGTCAGCAAGCAAATGAACAAGCATGGACACCCAAACACAACACAGTACAACACAATAGCAAACATGGTCAAATACTGCAGAGCAATCAAACAAGAAGTTTTCAGACCACGTTTGCAGTCACAAACAGTACATACAATGTCTGTGCATGGAGGCAGAGAGGAATGATCTAGTGGAGAGAATGACAAAGAGAAACAGAAAGAGAGAGGGGAAAGGGAAAGGCAAAAGAGAAGAGAAGGAAAAATGCAAGCGAAGAAGGAGAGAGAAAAAGACAGAGAGAAAGAGAGAGAGAGAGGTCTGACTCACCCTACGTTCCCGTCCCCTCGCTTGGGCTCTATCCTCCAGTGTGAGCCTCAGCTGGAGTCACTGTGCACACCCCCTCCCCTCTCTCTCTCACACATACACACATACACACACACACACCTCCCAAGTCCCTCCCACTCAGAGCTCATGTGACATTCCCAACAGAGCGACGCCACACCTCCACACTTCTGCCTCCTTTCCTCCCCTCCCTCTCTTTTTCACTCTCGCTCCCTTCTTCCTCCTCCTCCTCCTCCTTCCCCTTCCTCTCTCTCTTTCACTCTCCCTCCATCCTGTTCACTTCTTGCTTCTGCTCTGGCATGTGCAGTGGAGAACAACTGCATGACAGCTGAAATATTGTGAGAAATATACTGTATTTCTGCTGGTATTTGAGTGTCACTGGAGTTGTGACCTCCTCAGCTATACGTTTGGCCGTGAATGACCGCTTAATTAAGTTCCCTATTGTCCCTACTAGGTGTGAGCTCCTATCCCTAGGAGGCAGACTACCAGTCTCCTACTCCCCAGGTGATGGCCCCTCTCAGGAGATAGACCCCCCCTCAGTTCCCCTCTTTGCCTTTCACCTGATAGGTAGAGGTGGAAAATCCTACATGGCTTAAAAGTTGGTAACAATGACTCTGACTTAACACATTCATTCTGGGGCGGTCTGGTCTTGTAATGAATATACTGCGGATACCTTATGTACAATTTAGAGATATGGCTGAACTATATGAATTACGTTCATTATGCCTATCTGTTTAAATCAACACTTTGGATTTTCTTAAATTACTTAAAACATGTAAGACCCTCAGATGAAGACGGAAGTAATACCGTCGAAACATGTCAGGTAAAAGATTTGTACATGTCTTAAGTAAAAGAAAATCTAAAGTGTTGATATGGCTGAACTGCTTGTGAAGCTATCTCTCCTTTGACGCATCATCGCAAGAATTTAAAAGCCTGGATCAAGCTTGTCTATCAAACATCAAGTCTTCAGAATTCTATCTGTATCTATATCTATCTGTATAAGATTACTCACAGCTTATTCTCAGTTCAGCAAAGCAATGGTAAAGCCTACCAGGACAAGACAGCACACAGGCAAACCACACACACTAAACAGTATTCAGTACAAAGAAATATCCAAATAGTTTAGTTGTACCAGCAAACGTACACACTCAATAGATCCTTCAGTGCAAAGACACACATACGTGCATGCACACATCCTGGTTAGGGGGCGGGGTGGTTAAGAGTGTGTGTGTGTGTGTGTGTGTGTGTGTGTGTGTGTGTGTGTGTGTGTGTGTGTGTGTGTGTGTGTGTGTGTGTGTGTGTGTGTAGGACGCTGAAGCTCACCTCTCCTCTCCTCTTCCTTCCTGTTCCACTCGTTATCTCTCCACCGTCCTTCCTCCTCCCTGCACTCTAGAGCTCCCCTTTGCTTTCCTCTCTTCTTTCTCCCTCGCTCTCTCTTCTCTTCTATCCTCCTTCCACTCTCCTCCCTACCTCCCTTTTCCTTTCTCCACTCTATGTCCACTCCTCCCGTCACTCTCTTTCCTTGGGCTCGCTTTCTTTTCCTTCTATCTGTCTCTCGTTCACTCCCTCTCTCTCTCTCTCTGGCTGGAACTACCACTTCTCTTGCTTTTCACTCATGGCTGCAGGAGCTTCGAGAGAAAACAGGCAGCCTTCAGAATCCGCAGTGTCTAAACACACACACACACACACACACACAAACACGCACGCACACGCGCGCACACACACAGGCACGCACACACACACACACAGGCACGCACACACACACACAGGCACGCACAAACACACACAGGCAAGCACACACACACGCATGCACACACCAAATTAATACACTCTTCCAAAACATACACCAACCAGTGATTTATGAGATTTTAATTACCTGCTGGGGCTTTGTTCCAGTGCAGGAAGAATTTGTGGGATTTCAGTTATTATTTTCCACAGTGCCCCTGTGTCTACTGACTAGCAGAGCAGAGTGGTGCTGCTGGTTAGCCCAGTCAGTCAGACAGAGCCATACCACCACCGTCCCAAAACTAGAGATGCACAGGATCCAAGATCCGGTTCCGGATCCGGCAGGTTAATAGGGTTTTTCACAGGATCCGGATCCGGTTCCAGGATCCAGGATCCGGTAGCCGAGGCTTTTCAGTCAAAATAGTTTGAGACAACGTGATAAAAAGGGCCCACGTGCGTGAGTAGGCTATGTGTTTCAACCCTTTCGTAGGATCCGGTATCCGGTTCCGGATCCGGCAGGATCTTAAGCAGTGGATCCGGTATCCGGCAGGATCCTAAAAATCAGGATCCGGTGCATCTCTACCCAAAACACACGGATAATGCCTGCTTGACCACCACTCCCTCATCTGATTTTTGAAAATGCTTCAGGTCAGTATGTACATGGGTTCGATGCTGCACAAAAAATGTCCAGTGAAGCGATTCAGTGTTGAATTTCAAAGAACACTTCAGACAGTTTTTTTTTTAAACCTCAGACATTCCTTCGCTCAAATGCTACAGAATCCAACAAACTAGATACTGCGCAAGAGATTTTAGGCAAACATTTTTTATAATCTTTTTAGCCTTTACTTATATAGGATAGTTGAATAGATGACAGGAGGTAAGTGGGAGAGAGAGACTGAGTAGGGTTGGGAAATGACCCAGGCAAGAGTCAGACTCAAACCCATGTTGCCCGCATATGGTACAGTGTCTTGGCACACTGTGCCAAATATTTAAGTTGATGGAGATTCTTTAACATAACGCCGTGTACAAGAGTAAGACTCACTGAGGCAGTCTTTTTAACCAATGGCAGCAGACAAAGGCAGGAAGCTTCTCGCATGTTTATGATGTATAGAAGACATCCTGGGAGTAACAGCTGCCTGGGAAACTGGTACGAGAGAGCTATAAAAGTATTTGCATAGACATGTCAGTTTGTTAACGGCCAAACTAACACCAGACAATGCTCTGTTGTTTAAAATGAGCAGCTGTTTAGATGGATACTGTGAAGGAAACTTTCTGACTGGGCCTGTCAGGCTAAGAGCCGCCCAAGAAAAAGAAAGAAAGGGGAAAAAAACTCCACAGCCATCTATGAGAAGTTGGGTTTCATCCAAATAAGATAGATTGAGCCCTTTCAGCCAACAAGTGCACTCCTACATTTGGCTGCCTCATTTGCTCCTGGGTCAAAGACGAGACGTGCATTTTTTTTGTTCCGCACTCATTTAACTATCAAAAAAGTAAATTAATGAATTTTGAATGTTATGCTGATAAACAGCATAGTCTGGTGTCTCATTTCAGTAACATTTAAAGAAAAATAATTGTGAATGTATGTGTTAAATAATCTCATAAAGTGCAAAAACGTCATTCAGTGTAATGGTCCGAACTTAAAAATCATCAATACATCCTTGAATAATTATGCAAAATGACGAACAAAATTCTTTTTTCACTCTCTGGGCATAATTCTAGAAGTGTTCTTGTTATTGTATCAAAAGCACGTTTCATTACCATTTTGTTTTGATATTCAAATCATCTGGGGACTTTTGTCCGGATTTTCAATTCCTTACATATCATTCAGTGTAATAAGATCAACATGGTGCTTTTAAATCATAATGAAAAGTGATAGTCACACACAATATGTGACATCATCAAAAGGAACCCTAGGGACCCTTTAAGTGATGATGCAAAGGGAGAATCTTGTTCTTCAATAGTCAAAAATTCAGTATTTTTATCTTGTGGTAACAGCGTCCACAAAAACAGATGTCATTCAGTGAAATGTCAAAAAACACTTTTATACTCAGATATTCATCCAAACAAGCATATTTTCTAAATAGACATAGTAAACATTGTGGGTCAAAGTCATTGTCTCATGTAGGTGACTAACTGTGTGCTTGTAAAAAGGTAAAAATAAGGTGAAAAGTATTTGGTCGTCCTTCAGTGTAAGAGATGTCATTCAGTGACATACAGTGTAAGGGCCATTTCATTCAGTGTAATCAGTTCATGGTTGTATATTAACAATCAAAACGGCAATATAAGTTGCAATATTACTCTAAGATACAATAATATGATGATACTACTTGAAATTATGACTTTTATTGTTATTTCCAGTATAACCTTGTTATTGCCATGTAGCATCCATATTACTGGGTAGATTCTGGGATTTTGGAAATTGTACATGAATTATCAGAACACCCTAAGTCACAATCCCCGAAATATGTAGGTTAACAGACAAAAGTTTCTTTTTTATTGTTTTAGGCCTAAGTAGTAGCCTACCTTTAAGCTTGTGATCTTGGAAGTTCTTCAAAACACATTTTAATGCCCCAATATTAAGTAAAATACCAATTATTTGACAACATCTATTTCTGTTGTCACTCATTCAGGACGTTGAAAACTGTAGTATGATGGTAACAATATGATAGCAATGAAAAGTGGCTGTTAATATAGGCTTTTTTGCCAAGGCATCATTCAGTGTAATAGTTGTGGTCATTCAGTGAAATGCACATTTTTATGTGAAAATAAAGTCAAATTCTTAAGAAACTTATTTGTTTAGCACAACAAATGCGGGGGCATACAACAAATGAATAATTGTGCATTTTAAACTGATTTTCTCTTCAGTGGAAAAACTTCTTAAAGCCAAATGGGTGAAATGCACTCGGTGAAAGACTACAAACACTGCAAAAACTATTTGCAAA
>NC_085858.1:17783734-17791234 GCF_034702125.1 Engraulis encrasicolus
ACTCATCAGCTTCTAAAGCCACACACACAGGCCTTTCAGCCTCATACGTGCGCGCGCGCACACACACACACACACACGCGCGTGTGCACACACGCACACACGCACGCACGCACGCACGCACGCATGCACACACACACACACGCACATGTACATACCCTGTCCCTATTCCTCAATGGCCAGGCTGCCTGGCGTCAAGGAGTGGGGCCTACTTAATAATAAAGGGAAGCTCATATCCACTTACACACAGACACACGCGCACACACACACACACACACACACACCCTCCCACCCACCCACCCAATCAGCTTCCCTGGGGCCTGGCCGCATGCCCCTGTGATAAGGGGTTCAACCAACAGCTGATAGCAAAGCCTCGTGCTCCTCAGTTAAGTAAACCACCCACCCACACACACAGACAGACACAGGAACGTATTTTTCCATCATCATCATCATCATCATCATTTTTCTTCCCTTTATTATTAAGCAGGCCCCACGCCTTGACGCCAGGCAGCCTGGCCATTGAGGAAGAGGGAGAGGGTACGTGCATACGTGTGTGTGTGTGTGTGTATGTGTTAGGGCTGGGCGGTTTACGGTTAAAAAACCGTGATCTCGGTTTCACCTACACAAGGTTCTCTTTTTGATGAGAGACGGTTTTGTTGTTGTTGTTCATACTAGACCCAAATATGGTACAGTATCTTGGCACACTGTGCCAAATATTTAAGTTGATGGAGATTCTTTAACATAACGCCGTGTACAAGAGTAAGACTCACTGAGGCAGTCTTTTTAACCAATGGCAGCAGACAAAGGCAGGAAGCTTCTCGCATGTTTATGATGTATAGAAGACATCCTGGGAGTAACAGCTGCCTGGGAAACTGGTACGAGAGAGCTATAAAAGTATTTGCATAGACATGTCAGTTTGTTAACGGCCAAACTAACACCAGACAATGCTCTGTTGTTTAAAATGAGCAGCTGTTTAGATGGATACTGTGAAGGAAACTTTCTGACTGGGCCTGTCAGGCTAAGAGCCGCCCAAGAAAAAGAAAGAAAGGGGAAAAAAACTCCACAGCCATCTATGAGAAGTTGGGTTTCATCCAAATAAGATAGATTGAGCCCTTTCAGCCAACAAGTGCACTCCTACATTTGGCTGCCTCATTTGCTACTCCTCTCTGCATTCATGTCAACACGAACAATCTATCTGATCCACAAAAGCGATGAATATGCAGGAAAAGAGGAAAGGAAATGAAGAAAGGAAAGATGGCAGCCTGGCACGAGTATCGGTCTGCCCATAAGTGCATGCTGGTGCGGTGCCCGGGGTGGCACAGCGTAAACAAACGAGAGACAGGAAACCACGGTGGGTGGGGTGGAGTGGTGAAGGAGTGAAAGTTGAGGGGGAAATGCAGTAGAGCGCCCCCTAGCTCTGGCTAGGGTGCATGACAGGAAAGCAAACACAATTTCTCTTCAGACCTGCTCGTAGAACCTTTATGACCAAGTCATTCCGTCAGCAGGCCTCTGACTTCCAGGAAACGCATCAAAGCTGTGCAACACACCCCCACCTCCCCACCCCACCCCATCATACATTTCCCCCAGAGCTAGTCTAAATTGGAGAATGCGATGGCTTGTGGTTGAGGGGGGAAAACAACACAGGGGAAAGCCTGGGGTAAGGAAAGTGTCAGAGCTAAATAAGCGCTGCCAAGAATAGCCCCCCCTTCTTATCCTCCACCCACAGAGAATGCAGAGAGAGATGCAGAGGAATGCTGCAGACAGACCTCTCGTGGGGGAAGGCAAGAAACTGTTGTGTATGTAACGGATGTTTGGCGTAGAACGTTAGTAAACCTCCCTCCCGAAGCCTCATAGAGTATTGGTAGCATTGAACTATCATGAAAAGAAGGAAGGTCCTCACACTGTTGCTGCTCCAGGTTTATTAACACAACGTTTCAGCCATGCAGTCTGGTCTTCATCAGTGTGTTAATAAACCTGGAGCAGCAACAGTGTGCGGACCTTCCTTCTTTTCATGTTTAATCGTGTTTAAGTCCGGCACCTGTCCAATCTGGATGTGCGCGCTCTCCAAAACGCTAGCATTGAACTATCAGTCTGGATCTTTTACATCAGTGCGGTATCGAGCTGTGCCTCTCTCTAATGCCTGAACTGGTGCGTTGACTGGTAGGTGGCAGGTTCGAGTCCTGATTATCGAACTTGTGCAGGACCATGTCAGTTGCATATCAGGCCTGATTTCTCTTCCTCTCTTCACTCTCCTAACCATCTTTATTTTAACTTCTCCTCCCTTTCCCTGACCTTTTCTTCTGGTTCCATCCTGTTCTGTTCTCAACTTCCTTCCACTCCTCTTCCTCCTTAATCCCCCTCTTCCTTCTCCTCCTCCCCATCTTCACTACCCCATTTCCTATAACCCTGCCAAAACCCCCCCTCATCCAGGATCAGATTTCCACAGTGACTTTTACTATCAGCAGTCAAAGCCGCATCCAGTGGATGTTTAGCTGCTTTTTACGGTGTCGTTATGGGGACTGGAATGCTTCCTCTTGGGTTTGTGTGTTGTGCGGACATGGTCTTCATATTCCGTTTGAAGTGCTTGTGAACCAGGCTCAAAACGCTGTGCTGAGAAAGTCAACATAAGTCTAGCTATAGAACAAAGGGGCAATGTTGAATGAAGTAATGCTGCCCTATGCCTGTGAAGTGCACATTTTGTCCTGAACCTGAAATTAGAGTGGAATTGACTTCATAACACCTCCTGTGCCCCGTTAATGCAGCTGTAATGGAGGGACATAAAAGTAGAGAGCATAAGGACATAAATGTATCGCCACCATTATTTGTACAACATGTTTGACTGGGCAGGCTGACAAGTTTGAAAACGACTGGTCTCCGTCCCAGTGTTCAAAGTTAAGCAGCTACAGCACTTCACTTTTGTAGGAGAGTAAAATGGAGTAGGTGGGTGGCAATAGCATAACCTCTTCAGTTCTTTCCAAAGATGGTGCTCAACAGTTCTTGGGTGGCTGTTGGTACTAGTAACAAAGGATTTTTAAAGAAGGCCAGTGAAATGAGCTTGTCTTTTTTCTGTAATATCACCAGATCTTGAACAGGCATAAGCAAAAAGCACTACAACACAACCGTGCCACCTGAATATTCTTGTGTGCTTGTCAATGACAAAATATTTTCAAAGCAGGCCACTGAAATGAGCTTCAGTCTTTTTTCTGCAATAGCCCCCATTCTTGAATAAGAACAAGGACAAACACAAGCACTACACTACAGCACAGCACAGAGTTGCAGAGCAGAGCTGAGCATTCCAGCGCCCCTCAGTCCTGCTTCATTTCAAATGGCTTCCCTACTGATCACAACATCTGGAATAAACTCCACTCAGCCATCTTCCCTCAGGAGACGCGAGGCAAGACAGAGAGAGAGAGAGAGAGAGAGAGAGAGAGAGAGAGAGAGAGAGAGAGAGAGAGAGAGAGAGAGAGAGAGAGAGAGAGAGAGAGAAAGAGGATAGTCATCAACCACCACGCGGCTGAGGGGACACAGAGAGGGGTGCCAAACCAAAAAGGCGGCAAAGAGAGGGGGGGGGAGGAGAGAGAGAGAGAGAGAGAGAGAGAGAGAGAAAGAGAAAGAAAGAGAGAGAGAGAGATAGAGGGAGAGAGGCTTTAGAACCCTACACAGAACTTGTTTCAGATAAACAGTGTCCAGGCGCCATCTCATTCCCTTCCACTCTTCTCTCCTCATTTCTATCCCCTCTTCCTCCATTCCCTTCTTCTATCCTTTCCTCCCACTCTTTCATACTTCCCTCTCTCTCTCTCTCTCTCCCTCCCTCTCTCTCGCTCCCTCTGCGTTGTGCAGTGCAGGGCTGATTTATTCCTCCTCTGCTCTAACACAATTCAGCCGCTTTAGGGCCCCTGCGCTCCAATGGCAGACATCAGGACTGGCCACTAGTGTGTGTGTGTGTGTGTGTGTGTGTGTGTGTGTGTGTGTGTGTGTGTGTGTGTGTGTGTGTGTGTGTGTGTGTGTGTGTGTGTGTGTGTGTGTGTGTGTATGTGTGTATGTGTGTGTGAGGCCATCACTAGACTCTAGATTAGACTAGACTGTCTATAGGCCTGGGATTCTGTGTGTGTGTGTGTGTGTGTGAGTGTGTGTGTGTGTGCGTGCGTGTATGCGGTCAAGACCGGACGTCAGAATTCGTCCATTAGGCCTGGGATTGTGTGAAAGCATCCAAGTGTGTGTGAAGAGGGCCGTCATAAGTTCTACAAGGCTGAGTGTTGGAGAGACTAGGGAGAGCTGTTGGACAGGACTCTAGAAGCCTAGAAGATGGAAGTGCACGCCATACTAAATAAACAAACACAATGAACACACACACACACGAAACACACACACACACACACACACACACACACACACACACACACACACACACACACACACACACACACACACACACACACACACACACACACACACAAACCTTAATTTAAAGAGAAAAAACCTTTTCCCACAGTATTCCCACAATGAGAAGAATGAAAATGGTGATCCTCAAGAACAAGTTAAACAAACACGAGTGTGCATGAGCGTACACACAAATACAGATGGAGAAGAAATGACTCACCATGCTCACAGCCCAAATCCACAATGTGGGGTGCAAAAACATAAAGCTTAACTTTTTTTTACAACCACGCTACATGTAATGTACTCCATGAGTAATGGCTGGTTTAGCAAACCAGGCCCCTGTTATACACACACACACACACATTATATTACTTGCACACATACTTCATGCACATGTAAAACTGTGCAAAAACACTCATGGTGTACTCGCATGCATCATGCACACAAAATAATTCAGCAAATAAGCATGTTCTCGAGCACGTGCCTACACACACACACACACACACAAGCAGTTTCATAGTGTATGAACATGCCTGGTCTGTGCTCCATCTGTAGTTGGTGGCTACAGGCTAGGCACATGCTCTAAACACACACAGGCCTCTGGGGAGGGAGAAGGAGGGAGCCCCACCAAGAGCTGGGCCACATGATGTGTACCTAGCATGCACGCACGCACGCAGGCACACACACACACACACACACACACACACACACACACACACACACACACACACACACACACACACACACACACACACACACACACACACACACACACACACACACACACACACACACACAAACACACACACACACACACTGAGGAGAGCACCCAAGAGTTGTGTCACACTTGCTGCATACAGTACCACACACACACACACGCACACCAACACTAAGGCGCGTGTGTGCCCGTATCTGCGCAGGGAAAGCAAATACTGGCTCTCTGCTCAGCGTCACTCTGGAGGTCATGCTGATACAACACCCATCTATCAGGCAGGCAGCCACATATTAGGGATGGTACGGTTTGCGTCGCAAACCGAAACCGTACGGTTTGTATGTCACGGAACGGGGTAATGGGCAACCGCACGGTGCCCACGGTTTAAAAAAAAAAAAAGAGAGAGAGTGACCACTGGCAGCGTCTCCCTGTCCCCCTCTCTCTCCACGTTAGCGCAAGTGACTGCCCCCAGCCTTTATGCTGACCAATTTAAATTAAATGAACATGAATTTACAAAAAACGACAGAATAGCAGAACAAAGTAGACTATGACTTACGTTACAGTAGCCTAGTGTAGGCTATATCCACGTGCCATTGAACGGGGATTCCGGACGGCAAAATGCGAGATAATGGAACATATCCATCAGATTCACTGCGCTGTCCTTATATCAACTGTAGGCCTAATTATATGTAACCAGTTAAACTCTGATCGAATGAAGGGGACTTTGTGCTGTTGCCTAGTTAACATTGATGTTTAACACTATAACCAAAATAACATTTGACTGTTTTAAAAGGCTCAGCTTCACAGGAGTTTTGTGAAACATTCTTGTGCATACACTTCTAAAAAAAAACGATCTTTTAAAATTATTTGTTACCTTAACTTTCACATTTTAACATAACATAACCCTATCACTTGTTCACTTAAAATTGAATTTGACTTCTGATTTTACTTCTATGCTTCTCACGACCGGCAGTTTCACGATAGGAAGCAACTGATTCATAAGCGCAAAACTTGCAGAAAGCGGTATCAAAATAAAAGTACAATTCGTTCTCAGTGTGTCATTAACCAAAATAGTCATACTGCAGTGACCTAATGGTCCCATTGCCTACAGGAGTGCAGCTGTTTTATTTTTAGACGTCAAATGTGTTATAGTATGTAATATTTGAATATTTGTCAACTTAAAAGTTAGGACTTAGTTGAAATAAATGGAAGCATGTTAAAATCATTGATATCTTTCCTCCTTGTTAGGTTAAATGAAGTAAAAATCAACATACCCATGATAAGCTTACATTTTCGTTCTAATTTTTATATTATACATTTCCAGTGCATAATACATTTTATAAAAAAAAACAGAACCGTACAAAACCGAAAACCGTGACCTTGAAACCGTGATATGGACCGAACCGTGACTTTTGTGAACCGTACCACCCCTACCACATACACACACACACACACACACACACACACACACACACACACACACACACACACACACACACACACAACACACACACCACACACACACACACACACACACACACACACACACACACACACACACACACACACACACACACACACACACACACACAAATAAACACACACTCTCATACCAAGCAATCACAGTTCTGACTCCCCTCTCGGAGCCCTCGCTGTGGAGAAACGTGATATTTGGCCCTCAGGGAACCAGCACAGGGGAACGCAATCAAGAACACCTCCCATCCCAAATACCCTTACTGTACAGTCCCACACCTCCTCCCAGCCAATAGCTTTCCTCGGAGTCCCTTCCCTCACCCAATCACTGGCCACGGAATGATCTCCCCCTACCCAAACAACATAATCACTCTCCCCTGCACTCATCAGCTTCTAAAGCCACACACACAGGCCTTTCAGCCTCATACGTGCGCACACACACACACACACACACACACACACACACACACACACACACACACACACACACACACACACACACACACACACACACACACACAACACACACACACACACACACACACACACACACACACACACACACACACACACACACACACACAGACACACACGCGCACACACACACACACCCTCCCACCCACCCATCCAATCAGCTTCCCTGGGGCCTGGCCGCATGCCCCTGTGATAAGGGGTTCAACCAACAGCTGATAGCAAAGCCTCGTGCTCCTCAGTTAAGTAAACCACCCACCCACACACACACACACACACACAGACAGACACAGGAACGTATTTTTCCATCATCATCATCATCATCATTTTTCTTCCCTTTATTATTAAGTAGGCCCCACTCCTTGACGCCAGGCAGCCTGGCCATTGAGGAAGAGGGAGAGGGTACGTGCATACGTGTGTACGCGCGCGCGCGCGCGCGCGCGCGCGCGCGCGCGCGCGCGTGTGTG
>NC_085858.1:17793734-17816234 GCF_034702125.1 Engraulis encrasicolus
TAAGCATCTTTGAGCATACAGGCCACTGCGGAACAATGGCTTCTCACATCACACACACACACAGGGACGCACAAACACACACAAGGATACACAAACAGTCTCGCTCTCTTGATCTCCCTCATTCTCCATTCTCGCTCTCACTCTTTCAAGCTCTGTCCCTCCCTCTCTCACCATTTTCTGTCTCCATTTCACACACACACACACACACACACACACACACACACACACACACACACACACACACACACACACACACACACACACACACACACACACACACACACACACACACACACACACACACACACACGCACACTTTTTGCCACTAACTCAATGTTTCTGTCTCTCCCTCACACACAATCTGATAAAAGCCTGAACCACAATAGAACCCTTTCTTCTACCTATGGTTTATACTCAGAGCCTAGAAAAAAATATTTCAAGTTGTCTCAAGAGTACAACCCAACGCTGTAGGTGGGAAGGGCAGCACCTGCGTCAGACTGGAAATGTCAAAACATGCCCGTCATTCACAAGAGATTCACAAGAGATATGAAAGCCCACATAGGAAACTCTCACTGTCATTGTGACGGCACCCTACAGCATACAGTGTTCACTGCCCACAACGAAATTGCATTTATGCCTCACCCGTGCAAAGGGGGCAGCCCCAAACGGCGCACCAAGGGAGCAGTGGGGTGTCACAGTACCATGCTCAGGGTATGTCAGTCATGGAATAGGATAGGCGAGAGCACTGGCTAATTACTCCCCCCACCATCCATTCCATCGGGAATCGAACCGGCAACCTTTGGGGCTACAAGTCTGACACCCGCTTAACAATGACTGGGTATACGCCTGGACTGTAGCAGCCATGGCCATGAGATTACCTGCATTTGGACATGCAACAGGATGAGCAGTGGCGTGCACAGACATTTTGGTGAGCCGGTGCTTAATGAGAGAGCAGGGGGGCATGCAGAGCTTTCGGCTGCCTTATTGGACAAATAGACCAGCGACGACGCGATAGAAGCGACAGAGAATCACTTCTGTGCAGCAGGAGCGAAACGAGCGATTGAAGCGACTAGAGTATGTCCGTTGAAAGCAGAACGCAAGCATTCCAACGATCCCATTGGCTGTGGTTACTGACCTCTATACGGTCATTGGCTGTGGCGGCTTAGCGCCGAACCACATCATAGCTCATTTGCATAACTTTCCCAGGAGCTAAACTACAAACTGTCGCTCTCGTCGCGCAAATCGCCTCTAGTCTCCAGAATCGCTTTTGTCGCGCGAATCAATACAAAAAAAAGTAAATTACCTCCGTCGCTCGCCACGCTCATGGCGCGGCTGGTCTATTAGCCCAGTGAGGCTATAGAGGCTACATTATATTGGAACAATTACACATTTGTGATCGTCAAGCATTTCTAGATGATCATGTCAACACGGACCACAGAAAATTGTGAAACAAAAAAGGGCATTTTATGTTCAGTAGGGCAAAGGGGCAGGTGCTCTAGCACCACCGCATCTCTATCTGTGCACGCCTATGAGGACAAGAGTAGCCAAAGACATATACACTGGTGCAAAATACTGCATGCTAGAGATAATGTATGGCTCATAGTCATACAGCATGTTGTTGGACAGTGGTTCTTAACCTTTTTTCTTGGAGCACCCCCTAAACTCTGCCCAAGACAAGCCGTGCACCCCCAAACCAAACGTCTATACGTGTATACGCACCAAAAAAATTATTTAAGTGAACAATTACAATGATTCTTGCTTTAGACATTAATCACTTCTTAAACGACTTTGCATTAGGTCCAAAACATGTTTGAATTTGTTTTTGTTTTGGCCTAATTATGAGGTTAAGAATCAGAATTTTGGTCACAACCTCAACACAAACAAAATTCCGTGCACCCCCAGAAATCTCTGGCGCACCCCCAGGGGGTGCCCGCACCCCAGGTTAAGAACCACTGTTGTTGGAGACAAGCAGCATGAGAGAAACTAAAGAGAACAGCTATAGTGCTTTCTCTCCCCATTTGTTAATGCCAGTGTGGAGACCCAGACAACCATGACTCCATGACTCAGCGAACAGACAGCAAATATGTAGCAGCAGCACCCCACCCTGGACCGCCACCCCACCCTGCACCTCCAACATAAAACACTGCTCTGCACTCACTGGAGGATAGCGAACAAGGGGAGGGGGAGAGCTAGGTGTGTGTGTGTGTGTGTGTGTGTGTGTGTGTGTGTGTGTGTGTGTGTGTGTGTGTGTGTGTGTGTGTGTGTGTGTGTGTGTGTGTGTGTGTGTGTGTGTGTGTGTGTGTGTGTGTGTAACCAAGTGGGAATCAATGGCACTTTATTTAGAACTGCTGACCTGAGAGAGGGGAAAGAGGTTGGATGTGTGTGTGTGTGTGTGTGTGTGTGTGTGTGTGTGTGTGTGTGTGTGTGTGTGTGTGTGTGTGTGTGTGTGTGTGTGTGTGTGTGTGTGTGTGTGTGTGTGTGTGTGTGTGTGTGTGTGTGTGAGTGAGAATAAGAGCATGGGGAGTGGGGTAGTAGTGCCCGCAGAGCTGACCTTCAGAGAACGCTTCCACAATAAAGCAGCAAGAACTGAAGGAAAACTGCTATGAGAATCCCGGGGGCGCTGGGCCTGCTAGAAATGCAGCTCTCTTTATGTTAGCAATTCCTCACACACCAACACCATTTCAGAAATACATACGTACACACACACACACACTTTTTCTCTCTCTCTCTCTCTCTCTCTCTCTCTCTCTCTCTCTCTCTCTCTCTCTCTCTCTCTCTCTCTCTCTCTCTCTCTCTCTCTCTCTCTCTCTCTCTCTCTCTCTCTCTCTCCCCTAGGAGTACACCAAGGAAATAAAGGGCGCTACTTATAACCCTGTGAACCTTTAGCAGCCTCAGTGACAAATACAAATACTGTAAGAGTATTCAAGAAGAAGGTGTGTGTGAGTACCAAGAGAACAGTAGTGTGTGTGTGTGTGTCTGTGTGTCTGTGTGTGTGTGTGTGTGTGTGTGTGTGTGTGTGTGTGTGTGTGTGTGTGTGTGTGTGTGTGTGTGTGTGTGTGTGTGTGTGTGTGTGCGTGTTTAGGCGAGAGGAACAGAGGGGAGAGGGTGAGAAAGCCACTTGAGAGCCACCGCATGGGAAAGCAGGAAGCACTTCCGTTGGTAAACATATTTAAGGATCTCAAGCAGAGCAGAGTTCAAGAAGGGGGGGTGGGTCCCCACAGTGACCCCATAGTAGCCCCCCCATCTCCTACTCTCTACCCCCATAAATCTCTGAATGATGAGTTTCCCCCTACCACCTTGACTAAGTGCCCTAAATATACTTTGTATTGTGAATGTCATTTTTTTAAATTGCCATACATATGCCATTCAGATCATGTTTCAAATGGCAAGACATAGGATTTCCAATGATGATGATCATGTTTCAAGGATCTGGTATTGGGCAAGTACTACTACACAGCTGGCTAGCAGTAACAACCTAGTAAGCAGACATGATACTATGCAATTTACTCTTCTCAATCACGCAGTGCCGGAAATGTATCAAATCAAGCCAATCGGAAAATTTGACTCAATACAAACAGAGTTACTCCAGATGAGATATTTTATAGCATACCAGAGTTCCCAAAAAATCCCAAGAATCCATGCCCTTATTTGTAATGCATTCTTATCCATAAGTATACTTATCCATAAGTATAATGTCAGTATACAATCTGTTAGGGTCTACCACTCCTAACGGCAGGGCGTAGGCAAGCACCTAGCTCACCTGCAGGGAGTCACCTGGCACAGCTGTATTGCAGCAGTGGGCTCCAACTTTTACCTGTGTAACACTGACTCCCTCTGGTGGAGCTTGGTACTGCAAGGACCAGGACAGGAGGCTGGGCAGCTGGGGCTACAGAGCAGCTGAGAAGCCAGACACTTCCATGAGCAGGGCTCTAAATTTACTTTTTTCATCACCAGCCAAAATGGCTAGTAGATGTTAGTCTTACTAGCCAAACACACACTCACAAATGGGTCAAAATGGCTAGTAAGTTGGTCTTTTCTACCAGCCGAACAGACATTTCACCAGCATTTGGCCGGTTGGCTGATGTTAATTTAGAGCTCTGTCCATGACAACACAGAAAAATCACCCACAGGATGAGTGTAAAACTCAATACATATATGAAATGAAACAAAGTAGTGCTCAAAGCATCAAATCTCGCTCAGTAAGGCCTCGCGTAGATATTTTATCAAATAGTCACAGTGCACTGCATAAGTACAAAGCTTAGTCGCATGACTGTGTGTGTGTGTGTGTGTGTGTGTAAGCTCACACAGGTGCATAAAAGCTTGTGCCAGAGTAATTGTGACCAGGTAATGAGTAATGGTGAAAATAAAAGCCTATGAAGAAAAACTTTGATGATTAACAGGCATGACTAATGAGGCTGATCGCCATGTGATTTTTATGTCAGCAATGAGCTCACAGGAAAACAGCTCCATGTCCTTCCTGTTTACACACGCACACGCACGCACGCATGCGCGCGCACACACACACACACACACACGCACACTTTCTCTCCACCATTCTCCTTCTCTCCCCTCTGTTTACCCTGTTTGTTTGCTTACTCGCTCCGCCAGCCCAGCCGTCTGTTTGGCTGGGCGGTGTGTGTGTGGTGAAGTGGCCTGGCCTTGGCCAGTGTCTGGCTGACAGACGGCACAGTGTAGCAGCTGGGCTGAGCTGAGCTGAGCTGAGCTGGGACGTCACGCGGTGGGACATACTACGCCTCCATGCACTGACTGTGCTGTGTGGCTGCACCGTGATGGGACGCCACCGAATGATTTACGGCTGAGCACATTTCCGTCCCTTGTGACACGCGCACAAGTCCCGTCCTGTTGTGTCCCGTCCCTGCAGGAATTGTGCAGTGTATGTGGCGGGCAGGCCGCTGCTGCTGCTGCTGCTTCTCAAAGGCAGCCTCTGTCTCCGTTGCAGGCCGGGAGGAGACGCTGTCTAGATAAATATGTTTATAGCCTGGGAGAGTGATCACCACCATGGAGGAGGAGAAGAGGAGTAGGAGGAGCAGGAGGAGGAGAGGAGAGGGAGGCAGGAAAGGAGGGATGGCTGAAGAGGAGGAGAGGGAGGAAGAGGAGGAGGAGAGGCAGGAAGAAGAAGAGGAGAAAAAGGAGGGACAGGAGGAGGAGAAGAATTGGGGGAGGAGGAAGAGGAGAAGACGCAGGAAGAAGAAAAGGAGAGGAGGAGGAAAGGAGATGGAGCACGAAGAGGGGGAAGAGGCGCAAGAAGAGGAGTGACCACCCCAGAGCAGGAGGAAGGGCTGCATGATCTCTGACCTACATCTGCAAGCTCTCTCTGGCTGACCTACAGTACTGTCTCCCTCTGAAATGGACTTTAGTGGCATGACCATTTGTATTCACTTCACTCTCTCGTGGCTGTGTCACACACACCCTACAGGGGGGAGAAGAGCAAAAACACTGTCTTACTCTCCTACAAGTAATGGATAGAAAGAAAGACTGATTGAACACAGGATAAACAGTCTTGCATCTTGCCCTGTCTCCCAAAAGTTCTAAATCCCTTTCTCCATTTTTTGCTTTTGTCTGCCTGCCTCTCTTTCTACATCTCCTTTTCCATTTGCTGCTTTCATCTACCTCTCCTCTCTCCATCCCTCAGTCATCATTTTCCTCTGTCTCTCTCTATCCCTCACTCTTCACTTTTATCTACATCTCTGACTCTCTCTATCCCTCGCTCTCAGTAGTGCACCGCCACTACCGCCACCACCAGCAGCAGCAGGCAGCCACTCCTGACTTGGATGACCACCGGCATTCCCAGCATGCAGTGCTTGCGATATGCGTCCCCATAGAGGAATGCTGCTGCTGCTGCTGGTGTGCCACAGCAGGGCCGAGTAAATAACAAACCTGAGGTCTCCCCCCAAAGCTGCTGCCGCTGCTGCGGGCTCACACACACACACACACACACACACACAACCAGCTGTTTCTCTAACCCTGTGCAGTGGTGGACAAGCGTATGCGCTCGGAAAACAACTCTTTTCCACAGTAAACAAAATGAATATATCCGGGCCTGCCAATAGGAGAGGACAAAAGGGTCATTTGTCCCGGGCCCAGGGAGAGAGAGGGGACAGAATTGATTCCTCATTACATTGTATGAATTGAGTGGGGGGGACTTTCAGATGACTTTGTCCCAGGAACATACTCAAAGACCTAAGCTCCAGTTGGTTAGAGCTAAACCTTATGTCTTTGCATTGCCTGAACGGGATGAATAAGCATCTTCACAGACAAATAAACATACCTTTGTTTTAGAAAAGGTCATGCTGAATCATAGTGCAAACGTCCATGACACAATGAGCCTCTCTCTCTGTTGCTCTGCTAACACCACCGTGCAAAGTTGCTTTTTGCGGACGAGTTTTTGTTGTTTTTATGTGTGGCATTGTGGGTGCTGTTTTCTCATAGTCATGCTCCCATGCACTAACAGGAAACACTAGCGGCAGCAGTTACAACACAACGACAAGACAATGCAATCCGTAACTAAAACAAAAAACAAAAGGCTGATACCAACTACTTCAACGGCCATCTGGTGGCCGAAACATCACCACGGTTAAGCTGATGAAAGTATGAAGTTGAGCGTCAAGAAATAAACATTCAATTCCTCTGCTTGTCATCCTTGATTGATCTAACCATCTTTTTGTGCATTATTAAACTAAACTACGCTGGTTTGAGTACTTCTGCTGACGAATGACTGTAGGCTAGATTATAATGGAATTTAAAAGCTGTTTAAAATGATTCATCCCCCTCAGACAAGCACTTCCTCTTTAAACACGCACACGCGCACGCGCACGCGCACGCGCACGCACACGCACACGCACACACGCACGCACGCACACACGCACACACACACAGCCATCAAAAATTGCGAGGACCAAGCCTGTTAAAGGGTGAAGCCTTCGCTTGACAGTTCCGGCTGGTGCATTACAGACTGGAGCTTAGATTACTTCCTGAGGTCGGGGGAGAGGTCAGCCTAAAGTAATGGGGGGTGAATGAGCGTAGAGGGGAAGTCTCAGAGCGGGGGAGCTGTGCTGTCAGAGATTCTTTAAGTATAGAGATATGCCTACATAATAGGTTTCTATGGGCACCTAATGTGACCAGGTTCTGGTCATAATGTGTCATAATGCTCCTAGCATTGAATAGAACAGTCCTCAGGTCTGCCTAGGTCTGCCTAAAGGGGGATTTCCCCCCCAATAATATAACCAGGAAACAATGGGCCAATGGGACCTCTCTCTCTCTCTACTCTCTCTGGTACTGCGGTCCTATTTATTGTGGACTAACTCTGCGATGATAAAGACATGATGAGTCTGAGTCACTTCCGAACTGTAAACCGACATGACTAAAAAGTTCCTCATTCCTCACCTCATCTCGCAGACCCAGATGTTTGCTTTATTATCTTATTACAGAGCTAAAAGGACAACAGAACTTCACAACATCAGAAAGGTTGGAGGGTGCGGAGATGAACACAAAACCAACCCCCCCTAAATACACCCACCTCCCCCATAGCCTTTCAGCATATACACTAGATCTTGTATGGTGACAGCAGCAACCCTGTGGATAGAATTTAGACATGCTGGATCTAGTTACAGATGGGTTAGTCATATGTGGGACCCTGGGTCCAATTGTGGTAGCTCAGCCGTGGCCTGTGAGTAGTTTGTGAGTTCATATCCCACACCACTTGGATGAACATACTGTAGGTTGTCTACTACACTCTCATCCAGGGCTGAAGTGCCCTTGAGCAAGGCAACTAATTCCACATTGCTCCAGGGACTGTAACCCATACCCTGTCCCTAAATAACAGTAAGGCCCTTTGAAAAAAGCTTAATGCTACTTCTTTATTGTTGAGAAGTAAAAATAAAACTTATAAGGAAAAAAGCTTAGTGTAATGTAATGAATGATGCGACATTATGGCACATAAAAGCCCATGGGGCTTCCTGAACCAGGAGGGGGAGAGAAAATCTGTTTTGCTCTGAGAAGGTCTGGGAAACAAACAAAATTGGGAAAAGGATTCAAGTGTGCAGATATTTTACAGAAGATTTTCTATAGGGTAAACCAAGCTAAATGGTCATGACTTGGTTGCTCCGTTGAACTCCATTCATTCTCCTAGCCTCCTAGTCTCCTAAAGGGGCATGTCTGCCATAGGATCGCAGCTTAAAACCTTAAGCTTACATCATATTGATTCCGGAAGAAACTAGAAACTCCATACAAACCATCTCCTCCTTATCAATCATCTTGGATTTTACTTCAAGAGAGAAACAATCCAAAAGATCTTTGTCTTTACTGTCTGCCTGGGGCAAGGTCAAGTGGAAGGGGAAGCATCCTCGATAGGGCCCAACAGGAAGGACGCTTGAGAGCCTTTTGAACACCTTTGTTCTCACACACACATAATGTGTGAACTCTGGACACGGAGCCCTGTGAGATCATTTCCTGTAGAAGACTTTGTTTTATTTTCCAGTGGCCAATAGCACACAGAACGCACACATGACAGGATGTGAAGTCTTACAGCTCTGGCCAGCACTTAATAACTCTGAAAAAGGGGAAGGGGGTGGAAATCCCTGGAGGGACATACGAACAAAAAAAACACAGCCCTTGTGACCTATCTAAATAATGTATAATGGGGGGCATTTTAGATTCATATCGGGGGAGCTGTGTAGTGTGTGCATACCGAATAGCTCAAAACACAAACACACTCTCTCTTCTCTTCATAAACAACTTCCCCCCAAACGCCATATATGTACTGTACACTAAGTAGCCATGACGGTGAGAAGCCAACGTGGGTCTCTAAGGACAGGGGAGGGGGAGAGTGGGTCTCGCCCGCCGTCTCCCGGCCCCAGGCCCTCAGTCATGGATCCTCACGTTCCCACCAGCAGGGTAGGAGAAGAGAGGTGGTGGTGAGAGGGCAGCGCGTGTGTGTGTGTGTGTGTGGCGCTGACTATGGCCCTGCAGGGCATGTCACGGTTAATGTGAGAGGGAAAGAGAGCATGACAAGAGGCTAGTCCCCTGGCAGATAACCCCTTACGCTAGCTAATGAACACACACACACACACACACACACACACACACACACACACACACACACACACACACACACACACACACACACACACACACACACACACACACACACACACACACACAAATACACACCCCTCTCTCAGTCTCTCCCTCTCTCTCCTTTGTTTTTTCATCTATCTGTTGCTTTCCTTCTTCCTCTCTCTATCAGTTTGCCTTTTGCTCAGATAGCCAACACACATCTCCCCCTCCCTCTCTATCTCTATCTCTTCTCTCATTCCTCTGTTGTGCTCATTCAATGCCTCTCCTTCCTCTCCATCTCTCCCTCTCCATCACTCTCTCTCTCTGATGCCCTCTTTTCCTCTTTCTGCCTCTTGTCATCCTCCTCCCCTCACCCTCTTTGATTCCCTCGTTCCTTCCTCGGGTACGGTACACACACACAGAGAGACAATGTGAAGGATATCCTCCGCTGCCTGTCCAGTTCCACACAGTAGACAAAGACAAAAGACACAGAAGGCAACACTTGGCACAGATGAGGCATCATGTTCCGCTGGGGTGCTGCTCCAACACAGGACAAGAGGAGACCACAACACAGGACACAGGACACAGGTGTGGTGCCTCACAGAGGGCCCATCTGATCTGACTTTATAAAGCTAGCTAGAGCCAATAGAGTCACTATTCATGGATAGACACGCACTAATGCATTCACAAGCACTGGCAGAGGAATTTCATAAAAAGAGAGAGAGAGAGAGAGAGAGAGAGAGAGAGAGAGAGAGAGTGAGTGAGAGAGAGAGAGAGGGAAACAAGTGTGTGTGTGTGTGTGTGTGTGTGTGTGTGTGTGTGTGTGTGTGTGTGTGTGTGTGTGTGTGTGTGTGTGTGTGTGTGTGTGTGTGTGTGTGTGTGTGTGTGTGTGTGTGTGTGTGTGTTGTGATAGTGAAGAGGGAATGCTGCGCTGTGACCCCCCAGTTGCCTTGTGCCACTATCAGCAGGTGGACTGACTGGGGATTCCCGCAAACCATGACGGCTTTATCTCCATCAACACATTCATACCATGAGAGTGAGAGAGAGAGAGAGAGAGAGAGAGAGAGAGAGAGAGAGAGAGAGAGAGAGAGAGAGAGAAAGTGGTAGGGATGGAAAAGAAATGGTACTGCTGATTCTGCTTTCATGGTTTCATTTATCCTTTATTTATGAAACAATGAAAACAGAATCAACAGTCATCATTTTGGTTTTTTTCCATCCTAGCACTCTGTCTCTCTCGCTCTCTCCATCTGTTGATACTGTAGGTCACGTCCTCCATGAGGTCATCAACCCTGCACATTTTGCAACGGTCATGATTAGACGAAGTCTGCATAGAGTCATCCTGGAATGTCCACCACAATAACTGTGTGCCGTCAAGCCTACATCAGTCAGCAGAGTCCAGGCCATTGCTTCAATATGCTCCATTCCACCTCAAAGTGCTACAATGACACCCATAGTCTTCCTGTGTAAATGTTTACAAAGACCATCGCTATGATACCCTCAAATACTTTCAAGCAAGAAAGGGTTGCCCCATGTTGCAACATTATGTACAAAATGTTAAGCTTAACTCTCCCACGTTAGCACTAGCCTCGCGCACCATCCTACGTACTTCCGCCAAGAGACTTCGCTCCGCAATGAAAATAAGGGTAGTATTATGGGATGGTCAGGACCAGGCTACGTTAGCACAGGCCAGGAAGTGAAAGCAAGTAATGTAATGCAACACCTCGTTCCTTTCATTACACTGACACTGGGGGTCACAGTTGCATTACCACATTTGCCGGGACTTGTTTTCCCCCTTTCCCGCTCTCCAGAGTCAGAGTCAGAGCCAAAGCCAAGCCCCTCTTCAATCCCTCCCCCACCTCCCCCAGCGTAGACCTGCGCTGCGCTCTCCGTACGGCCTGGCTGACGTTTACAGGAATCAGCATGGACTCGGGATGGCTATGGAGCTCTTCCTAGAGCAGGGGATGAAGGGAGGGAGGGAAAGTGAGAGAGAGAGAGAAAAAGAGAGAAAGAGAGAGAGCGTGATAGAGCCAGAGAGAGAGAAGGGGAGGGAGACACAAGAATAGAGAGAGAGAGAGAGAGCAATACAGAGGAGACAGGGGGGGGGTGTAGAGAGATGGGATAGTGGAGAAGGGGATGGGTTTGGGTTGGGAAGGGGCGGAGGGTAGTGTAGGAGGAGGCGGTTGGGGTGGGAGGTTGAGTTTCCTCCTCCTTGTGGGGGCTTTTGCAGAGCGCCTGGTAATTGAACCCAAATGTGGCAGACGCAGCCGCGCGCAAAAAACACATCTTGAAAAGGTTTCGCCGTCACGTCTGGATTTTCTCCTCCCATGCTTGCTCTCTCGCTCTCACTCACTTCTTTCCCCTCACTGAGAGCAAAAACAAGAGCCCTTGCAAAAGCCTCTGGATGGGAATCCTACGGTACGTCGTATTTTTGCGTGCAAGCAGAAACACACTTACATACACAAACACACGCTCTCACACACCCACAAAAGTCCTCACATCACCTTTTGATCGCTGGGAAAAAAAGAGGAATGCCTATTTCTAAGGACCAAAGTTTCCATTTTGCTTCCTTGGAGGATTCTCTCAGGGATTTAGTTCAAATCATATTCAACATATTCAACATATCCCTCAGCTATCATGGGGTTTTGATGGACTACATCTGATTCTGTCAGGACCACCAGGGCCACTGTACAGACAGACCGGGGTAAACGCAAATAACAGACATACAGAACTGTGGGGGCATCCACCCCCCAGTGGGAGTCAGTGAGTCGTTTGATTGAGTGAGAACTGAGGGTTTTTTAATGGTCACTGCCACACATGTGGCAACAGGCCCAACAATAAGCCAGCCAGCCAGCCAGCAAGCCAGCCATCCAGCCAGCTGCCCAGACGCCCAGCAAACCAGCAGCCATAGCTCGAGTGGAAGGAAGGGAAGCACTAGAGGACTGCTGGAGTACTGGAAGACTTCTATTTTTATGAAGCGGAACATTAATGGACTCCAGATTTTGGAATGTGGCACCTTACAGGACCCTCCAATACTACAGCCATCTGGATTAGGCTACACTGGATACTTATGCTACACTCGCCTAGTCAAGGTCAGGTTATGCTATGTTTAAGTGTTGAAAGGACCACTAAAGACCATAAGAGCCCATCCATTCACCAGGGAATGCTTCCTGATGTAACCTCAGGGGGGGACGCCCCAAGAGCAGCTTCTTGAGAGTCACAGCACGCTCCTTTCTAATGGGCCTTCTGACAAATGGACCGTGAAGTCTCGTTCATCATAGGGCTAGCAGGTCACTTTGCAAACAACACTTGACACACTGACACAATCAACACCTCTAATAAGTTAGAGTGGCCGTGCCATGCCTGTGTGCACTTGAGAGAACAAATCTGTCAGAGGAAAGTTCTATGGTTGCCACAGCAGGTTGCCATTAGAGTTTAATTGATGAATTAGTCTGTGCTAAGCGTGTTTGGACATATTACTTACTGTAACTTACTGTAAGTTACAAGCCCAACCTTCCTAAAGGGTAGACAGAGAGGAATGGACAAGAAAAGACAGAGGAAGAAAACAGCTCATGGTACAAAAAGGTTTTAAGGGGCCCGATGAGTAATGCATCACTTGTGTGAAATGTCCTTTATTCAATGCTCATTCCTTTGTAATTTCACCCTGACACCTTTGTGAGGAAGGGGAGGATGAGTCACGTCCCCCTCAGGGTTGTGGGAGTACACACTGGTCCTCATCCATCTCAGGAGAAGAAAGAAAAGCACTCCAAGTATGTGTGCTGAAGAGGCATGACGGACATGATATGGACGTACGTGTACACATACCTGAATCTAACATAGGGTTGGTGATCCACACAATTCCGTTGTCTTGTTGGCAATGTGTATTGTGTAAGTTAATGTGCAGTGTATGGGTGTGGGATGAGTGAGGCAAGCTGTACACTGTAGATGTTTGTGCAAAACGAAATGTGTCCAGTAAGGCTGATTGTACTGTAAGTGTGTTTGAGGAGCGGTTTAGGTTCACAGCATAGTCCTGGGGCGCTTTCAAACAGCAACATGTTTTGCTTTTTGCCTTTCAAGACCACCACCACCACAAGAAATCAAAATAATTTTAAATTTAAATGAAGCTCTCCATCCACTGTGACAACAAAAACTCCAATAAGTCCAACTTACTGTCACAAAGCCCAGTCTTTTTCGGAGTCCAACTACAGTTTGGACTTCGATCAGTCCAAACAACGCATCGCAACATCAGACAAACTGTTTGGCTGGCCAAACATGAACGCAAGACACGGCCCAATCCCAACCCTGCTTGCACGAAAGAACAAAGAAGGGCTGAATCAAAGAAAAATAAATACCGCATCAAAATAATATAGTTTCCCAATGGCCACATCTGCTAGCCACAACAATAAAACCCATCAATGCTTTTACTAGATAGCTGGCAAACCTAGACACCCACAGATAAATTGGTGGTTGTGGTTTGTCGGTGTTGCCAGGGGCAAACCTATACTTTGGTACCGAAGAGGCGGCTTTAAAGTCACACTCAACCAAAGCTGAAATGACATAGCCATCCGCCTGGCAAAACACTAAAGGCTCAGAGAGCACGTTATTAAGTCCAGTCAGTGAGTGCCACGCTCGTCTGAAGGCAGGCATGCAGGCAGGCAGCAGATTGTGCATAAAGAGAAAGAAAGGCATTACATTGGGGCTCGCTATGGCGGACTGCCTGACAGGAATCTGAGCACCGTGGCTGCTGCTGCCCTAGAGTGATCTTTCATGAGAAACTGACATCATCCAGTTGGAGTTACAAAGGCTGCTGCATACTTTCCTACGCACAAGGTCCCTGTTACTCTCATTATTCAGGCAGTAGGAGGAGGACTGATGGTGAAAAAAGGCTTCAGTTTGTGGAAGAGCAAAGTCTCATTTCGTGAAAGAGAGAATGACCAAGACAGTAATCAGAACTGGTATTTAACCTGATATTTAGCACTACCGGTACATTTATAGATAACAAAGTGTTTGGCAATGCACAGTTTTAGCAGAAAAGTGTTTGATCAGTAAGTTGTTGTTGCAGTGGCAGAACAATTGCACACGGGGCCCCAGGACAAAACACTCATAGGGCCCTTAATACGGCCTGCCAAGTTCATAATACCACCACCAATACTGTAGGGCCCTGGGCCCAGGGGCAAATGCCCTGCTTGCCCCTCCTATAGCACCGCCCCTGTGTTGTTGGGTCTTTGTATGCACACTCCTTACAGTAGGTTTGCACAGGGACATTCCACGCACAGAACTGCTCATATTGCTGTTGGGGCTATTCATTATACTGTAAGCATTAGAAAAGCAAGACTTACATACATAACTTCTTCCCTGAATTGATAGGGATCAATCAGTTCCTTAAATCTGATTAAATCAGCTGAAAAGGTGTGACTACAGCTGTTTTTGTCCTCTTCCAGTGCTGGGACAATAATTTGATTATTGTTGTACCGACGCCAAAATAAAGTTAACATTGGCTTTTAATCTAAAAGTAATTCTGTGCTAATGAAGCTATTTCTGAAATCACTCACACAATCTTGAAACAATACAGTTCAACATCGCCAACATTAAAATCCTGAAGCAGCACAGGTTGCACAAACACAAACTCTGAATCAGTGCCAAAACTCTTAAACCACCACCCTGCATGCACGCACGCACGCACGCACGCACGCACGCACGCACGCACGCACGCACACACGCACACGCACACGCACACGCACACACACTTTAAACTTGGTCAAACAGCAGCAATGATTAAAATAAAAAATGACCCTTACTTTCCAGTGGTGCAATGGGGGCCTCTATGACGGGTGGTTGGGGCCTATGTTCCACATGGCTGGGGACATCATTAGGTGGCTGGCTGGTCTCCACCTCCCGGGACTGAGGCTGTGGCGGAGGGGTCTCCAGCTGCCTACTGGCGTTCATCTCCACCCTCCGGGATGACGGGGGAGCATCGGCCAGCACCGGGCTGGGGATCTCTGCCCTCCGCGGCTGGTGGCTGGGCTCTGGGATGCGGGAGGAGGCATATGCTGCCGGAGATGGGAGCTCAGCCCTCCTGGGGGGCACCGGAGCTTCCTGGCTCTGGGGCCGGGTGATGGTGACCTCCGCCCGGCGGTTCGGCGTGGCATCTGAGGCTGTCCGGTGGGCCTGGGCCTCGGGCCTCCGTAGGCCGAAGCGGCTGATGCCAGCACTAGGCGAACTGTCCACCTGCTTGGAGGTGATGTCGATGGAGAGCTCCGTCCGCCGGGACAGGGAGGGCTCAGTGACGCGCCCCCCAGAGATCTCCACACGCCGCAGGCTGGTTTTCGGCGAGCGCTGGTGGGCGCCGCCATCTACGGACGACTTGGACGAGTGGTCGGAGTTGCGAGAGCCCAGGTCGTGGAAGCGCTGGCTGCTGGAGGACGTGAGTGAGGAGCGCAGGGGGTGGGTGCGGCGGGAGAGGGGGGAGGAGTGCGTGGAGGTGTCCACCTCTTCCACCTCGAACGACCTCTTCAGAGCTGCAACACAAACAAATTGGACAGGGTCAAGGCTACAGCAATTTGTCTAGCAAGGCCTAAGCTTAGTCCATCATGGAGAGTGTTCATTTTAGTCTTATGTTAACCTTGGTGGGTTTGATTTAGGGTTGACACTGAAACACCAAATACACAGTTTTTGTAGGAAGAATAACAATGCTGTCTGAGATCATGGTTTGTTTGTTTGGGGGGGGGGGGACCAAGCCATCTCTTGACCTGGTCCACTGACCTGACATGGCTTGCCCATTGTTTACATTAGAAGACAGCATTTGTGTGCATATGACACTAGTTCTAGCAAAAACAGATTGGTGGGCGTAGCCCTATTTGTTATGCGTGTTTGTGAGTTTTTGCCTAGTTTCATGATTCATGTGTGTACGAGGCGTTCTATCACACACACACAAGCACAAGTAGCCAACAACAAAGCCGAACAATCTGGTCCATTCTCTAATAATAACGACTGCCACTGTCAAGGCGGTGCGAGTATGGTGAATGATGAACAGTTTCACTCCAATAAAATCATTGATAGCGAGATATTCGTTATCCATTGGAATAACAACGGCACAACATACGACGATATATTATTTACCCGATTTTACCCATTTGAAACCTGGGAACATTGTTTCCACCTGAAGTTGAAGGGTGAAGAGAGAGCAAATAAACGTCTTGGAAAGCGCGCGCCACGAGATGCAATTAGCAACAGGTGAGAAAGAAACCCTTTGGAATCTTGGGACGGCGAGTCTTTGGTCAATAAATTCAACAGATATAATTTTGTAAAGTCATGGTCGCACGTTATTTCCAGTCACATGTCCTAGCCTACATTAAATAACTGATAGGCCTATTTTACGATTAGCATTGTGTAGATGTCTGAAATGTTTTCTCACAAGCGGGTACCGTATCTCACTGTGTTTGCGGGGACACCGTTGTCATAAGAATTAGTTTGCTAGTTCTAATTGGCTTTCTAAATGCAAACCAAATTCTATCGGGTAGTTGTTCACCCCAAATTTTAAACGGCTAACCTGTTAACTTTACTGGCAGGCAATTCATCTCGCCCTATATTTATGAGTATTAATACCAGGGGTGTCTCGAAATCATAACGCATCAGTCAGCACTCAGCAGTCACTAAGGAATTATTTGGAAACGTGTTCATACTGTGACAGGCCAGTGGAGCAGCCGCAAATTATATGGAAAAGAAAAATATGTCTTTGCAAATTACTTGTGCAACTCTGCATTTTCACTTGTGGTCGTATAAGAATGCTGACCAACCAGCCCATCAGAGCAACCCAATCATTTTGCAGAACTAGTATGACACATTTTAGGATATCATATGCACTTGGGGTTCTATTAACTATACACAGTTGTTATGCTGAAGGCAGACCTTGAGGCACATGCCAGAGAGTCCAGGCTTCTGGCAGATGGTCAGCAGGGGAATTAAGAATGGACTACAGCCTTTAACTGCAGTATGTGGACGTGCTATAGGCCTAATAGCTTACAGTACCAGGTGCACAATTGCACATGCTTTCGTTTACACGGTGGTTACATTATGTATGTCATTATGATATAACACAGATCCAGATCCGATCCTGCTTTTCCAACCTTTACAAACAGGACCTGGGATCGGTTTGGGACATCTTGATCTCAAGCTTGCAGGTCACGCTCAGTTCACTGGCGTATTAATAAGTCTGGTAATTTATTTGTATTATGAAGAATTTGCCTGCTTAATCTGTCAGCCAGGATATAGGCATGGCCAACAAAAACAGTTTAGGCACAGCCTCATGGACACAGTTGCTGTGAACGCCTTGTTTCTGTGTGTGTGTGTGTGTGTGTGTGTGTGTGTGTGTGTGTGTGTGTGTGTGTGTGTGTGTGTGTGTGTGTGTGTGTGTGCGTGTGCGCGTGCGCGCGTGGAAACGGTATCTTCGATATTCTCAAGGTCTGAGCATCAGAGCCCAGAGGAGGACACAGCATGGAGGCTTCTCTCTTGTGTAGAGGTGCTCCGATCACCATTTTTTGGCCCGATCACCGATACCGATCACCAAAAATCTTTATCTGCCGATCACCGATCATTGCCGATCACAGAAATTATTTCCTATTTTTTTAATAGCCTATTAATTATCCTTATTGAATATTTCTGCCCATAAACCAATCAATCTTAATTTGCACATGTCGCTTTCACAATGTAGGCCTATTATTAGGCTATTACTATTATGATTATTATTATTATTATTGTTATTATTATTATTATTATTATTATTATTATTATTATTAGGCTATTATTATTATTATTATTATCTTTCAGCTCTTTCAGACTAGTGTTGGTAATATAGCCTACAAGTAAGTCTACAGTATTAATCAATTTATAAGTTATTGCATATAATTACTAAACTATTTAAGATTGAATTGAAACTGAAACATTACATCAATTTATAAGTTATTGCATATAATTACTTAACTATTTGAGATTGAATTGAAGCTCAGACACCTGGATCTCAGTCTCTCGTCTTCTGCATACGAGAAAAAACCCTGTCGCTTTAAATGAGCAGCCTCGTGAGGAGAGCCCCTCCCCTCTCTGTCACTCACTGTCCACAGCTGCAGTGCAGTGCTCCGCGACCGTTCTGCTCTCTCCCTCTCACTTCTGTCGCCGTTTGGCGTTTCAGCGACTATCAAACTAATCGACTGACTGTCAATTACAACTTTGAAAACAATAACGTTGGCATGCTTGTGCGGACAACGTGAACTTGTCGCGTGCTGACCGAGGCAACTACACAGGTTATAACGTAAAATGGCTAACGGGCGAGAAGTAGTCTATCGCAAATTACATTGTGACTGAAACACTTGAGATTCTACATACACAAAACAAGAACAAAAAACTTCACTTGAAAGAACAGGGAACACGCACAACACAGCGTGTCTGCGAGGAAAGCTCTTTCTCTGTAACACTGTCATAGAATGTAGAATTCCCTGCACAGACTCATTGAGTTTCACCGTCCATTCTCCCTAGTTGCTGTTTGGTGTTGCAGCGACTACAAAACTAATGACCTGGCTGTCCATTAGGCTACAACTTTAAAAACAATACAGTTGATGATTGTTTTGGAAACGTTTAGTTGTTGCGTGCTGACAGGCTGTAACTCAAAATAGTGAACATGGCGAGACTGACACGTCATTCACAAATTACAAGCGTCATGTAAACTGTGCATGGATCGGAAAATCAGATCATTGTTGATGCAGATATGATTATAAATGGTGAAAATGAAGGAGGGAATTCCAAAAAGTTAAAGACAAGTAAAGATGCCTTATTTTGGTGCAGCAGCTGTGCAGAGCCAGCACCTAGGCTACATGCAGGCAGCGCCAGGTGTAAAGGCGAAATGGTTGCGTGAGGAATTTAATATCTCTGGATCGGTTTTTTTGATCGGCATGTTTTTCCGATCACCGATCAGGCTATTTTTGGCCATTATCGGCCGATCATGATCGGCTGCCGAGCAATCGGAGCACCTCTACTCTTGTGTCATTCGCTATAGAAGAGGTACAAAAAGGAGTGTTCTCCTCTCTCTCTCTCTCTCTCTCTCTCTCTCCACACTCCCTGTCCTTTTATCTCTCTCATGCACACTCCTTCCCTCTCTGACTCATTCTTTCTCTCTCTGTTTGTTTTGCTTTGCAGAGCTGTGTCTTGTAAACATATTTGATGGCCTGTAGACTTCCCACCATCACCTGGCCGTAACAAAAGTGGCAAGAGGAAACACCTGTCACAACAGTTTTCAAAGCAGGTAAAGCCTGAAGCTTACAGACCCTGGGTCATGTTTCTGCGTTGGAAACCCACACATCACAGAAAATAGTCTTTTGCGCAGAAAACATTTTCTTCCTGACACAGAGCCAGTGGATTGATTGTAACCGTTTTCTGCCCATCTATCATTCTTTGTAGGTAGTAGAGGAGCCATGACAGATCTCTGGACTTCTGATTAGACAATTAGCTTTTAACAACATCAATGACAAACTCCTCACAAATCTGTTATGAGATGCCAAATTCAGAAGAATGTAACAAGGTCAACTTGTTTTTTTTGTAAAAGCTTTCTCTTAAGCCAAAGTTCACATGGTCTATTCCAGTGGATGATTCATCACTTTAAATTGGGGGGGGATACAGAGTTTAACCCAACCACCACCACCCACACACCATCCACCTCCCTCTTCCTCGCTGTCTGATGTCATTTCCTGTGGATAGAGTCATGAGAAACTCCAGCATCCCAAAGAACGGTTTGTTTGTGAGTTCTAACCCGAGATCAGGGGTCTGGTATTCAAACACAGCAGCACACAAACAAACAAAGTCACAGCGCACTGACTTCAGACAGCCCAGCCAGGCCCAGCCCATGCAGCTTGCTGCTTGCCTCCGCTCCTTCCTCAGCTGTGCTTCCTTCGTGACCTAAATGACTAAATTCATAGTTTAAGCCTCTGACATTGGAGATGCTCCATTTGGACCGAAAGCGCTGCTTTGCTTGCCAGTGACACCACAGCTCTGACTACTCATATCTAGAAAATGGTCATTAGCTCTCGTCTTGAGGGCAACACAGTGCAGCGACGCCCTGCTTTGCTTCTGGCAGGCTTACTGTACTGGCTTAATATGGAGTCTCTCTGACGGAGAGAAGCACACACGCACGTGTGTGTGCGTGTGCGTGTGTGTGTGTGTGTGTGTGCGTGCGCGTGCGTGTGTGTGCTTCCACACAGGCACATGTGCTGTCTTATCTTCAGAGTCGGCCAAGGCAGCAGAAACATAGATCTTTCTCTCTCTCTCTTTCTCTCTTTCTCTCTCTCTCTCTCTCTTTTTCTGTCTCTTTCTCGTGGTTAGTGAGGTCCCCTTGAACTGTAAACCACTTTAAATATTGCTTGATAAAGCTCTGTTCAACTCCTGAGTACATATTATTCTATGTAGTATGCCCTATCAAATATATTCTTACTTTGTACTTTGCCACAAATACAGTATGTGTGTCCTATAACTGCACTTGTTTTTCGAGATCATCAGAGTCATGTGATGGCGCAGAGGAAAAATACTGTATGCAACGACAGTCTCTCAATGATGGGACAAGTGGGAGGACTGGGAACGCTTTCTCATCCCAAACTGACGACCACTGACATCTAAATAGCACAGCGAACAAAAAACAACAAAAAACCCTGACATCCCCTCCCTCCTCATTGTTAACTGTCAGAATGACGTCTGTATCGTTTTGATGAATAGTATATATTATCATATTGGACTGCGATGTGGTAGGAGTTCAGAGAGTTTAAATGCCCTTGACTTGAAAACAGGGCTAGAACAAAGCAGTGCAAGTCAGACTTGTAGTTGAAGCAATGCCGTGACTTAAAAAGTAGTTGGAGTTGAAAGGAGGACATGATTGTTTTTAAATTGTACCCCCATGCTGGGCACGCAGTCAAACGCAGCCCCGTGTCCCTGGGTGGCCCCTACTATGTCTCTTACAGTACATGCCATACGGCCTGCCATGGAGGCCTGCTCAGTGCATGACAGTGCAATAAACTAACTCTGTGTGTGTGTGCGTGTGTGTGTGTGCGTGTGTGTGTGTGTGCGTGTGTGCGTGTGTGTGTGTGTGTGTTTCAGCCTGTTCTTATCTCCCTACACATCTGTGTCTGCCCTGGACCTGGAGGCAAGTCTGTGAGGTGCAAAGGGCAAGTACTGTATTACTGAGCGGTGCAGCCACACCACCATTAATCAAATCACAGAGACAGACAGACAGGCAGGCAGGCAGGCAGACAGACAGACAGGCAGGCAGGCAGGCAGGCAGGCAGGCAGACAGACAGACAGACAGACAGACAGACAGACAGACAGACCGACCGATAGGGCCCTCTTGAAGAAAAATGAAGAAAATATGGCCCTTCTGTGTGTGGGGTACATAGAAGAAGAGCATGAGGGATCTGTCAGAGACAGAACAGGCTTTCTCTCTCTTTCTCGTACTCCTTCGCTCTCTTTCTCCTATTTTACACACACACACGCACGCACACACACGCACACACACACAGAGTGAAGAACTAGGCTTACAGTCCACCCTGTCTGCCAATGGTATTACCCTCTAAACCCTCGGGTTGGTACATAAAGCTCCTGCCATCTTCATGATTGGAGGCTCCAGTTCATATATTGCACCTTTTATAGAGTGTAAGCACACAAGCTTTGACACAAATCCGCCCACCCATTCCAGAGTTATCACATTCACACAAAATATCTGTGGCAGTGGACCCGGCAGTGGGCAGTCAGTCGGGGCATAAAACCATAACATCCCTGCCGCTTTGTTTGAGGGAAATAATAAAAGCTACAGTATATGTTCCCATGTGTGGGTTGAAAGAATGAAAAGTACAGTCTGGACGACACAGCACTGTACAGAGAGTGAGAGAGGCCACCAGATGCAACTGACAGTGAGGCAGGAGAGATGAAGAATGAGGAGAGGGGAGTGATGCAAGAGACAGACAGACCGACCGTGAGAAAGAGGAGACAAACTCAGTGGCTGGACCAGTCTGTATTACTGTATATAGAGAGGACAACAGACAGGGATAGATAGATATGCAATCAAAGAAAGGGAGGTCAAGACTGAATGTGTGAGAGAAATGGTGGGGACAGGGGAGACCGTGAAATAGACATTGAAGAGGGGGGAGACAGGAGACAGGCCCATCAGCCAAATATCTAAGATGGACACACACAGACACACAGACACACACACACACACACACACACACACACACACACACACACACACACACACATGATGATGAGGGCTCCAGGCGTGTCTGTCAGACACGGAGGCTGAAAACTCCAGACCAAACCGACAGACTAAGACACCATAAATCCACACCGCTTTTGATTTATCCTGCAGATTCGGGTCAGTGAGGAGAAAAAAATATTAATTTA
>NC_085858.1:17821234-17831234 GCF_034702125.1 Engraulis encrasicolus
ATAATATCAGATTATTATTCCCCCTGGCTGTGAACAGGATGTGTGGGACTTTCTGACATGCATTTGGTGTTGAAATGAAAGAAGATCCATTCATATTTGCTGAGCAAATGTAGAAATGTAATTAGACTTTGCACCAATCTTCATAGTCACTTGATAGAGATAGGGAGGCCCATAGAGACATTTTATGTGGGATCTGCATTTTTATGAGTGTAGGTTTCAAGACTGACTGATTTCAAAATTCCAAATTCAAAACAACCATTCCCAATTCAAATGTTTATCGAACATTTGAATATTAGAAATTCGAGTCCCATCCTTTGTTAGGTCAAAGGTTCCAAAAAGTGTGTTTTGTGGATGTTGTGTGGTTCTGCTCAAGGAGAAGAGCTGATATAAAGAGCATGGCAGTGCCATTTTCCTAGGAGGGAGAGAGAGAGAGAGAGAGAGAGAGAGAGAGAGAGAGAGAGAGAGAGAGAGAGAGAGAGAGAGAGAGAGAGAGAGAGAGAGTTATAGCAAAGATTTTCTGGCATCTAGCCTTTCCATCGTTGCTGGTTATAGCATAACACAGAGACATAAAGAAGGAGTGAGAGAAAGAGAGGAGAAAGAGGATTGAGAGAGAGAGAGCTGTGTTGCACGCAGGAGAAAAAGAGAGTGGTTCTTTCATTCCTTCGCCGGTCCAACCCTCCCACACTCTGGCCCCGGCCTCGCATGAACGTCTAGCAGGAGCTCAGGGGCCTTGACGAAGCATGAGTGTGGAGTTTCACTCTGCACAGCCAGAGAGAGAGAGAGAGAGAGAGAGAGAGAGTTAGCTGTAAAGCATTCCCGGTAACCTGAAATGGGTATTCCCGGTAACCTGAGGTTACCGGGAATACCTAATTGACTTCGGGTAGGTATTCCCGGTAACCCAAATAGGTATTCCGGTAACCTGCTAGGTATTCCCGGTAACAAAGACAGCAATAGGTATTCCCGTACCTGGAGTCAATTTTTTAAAAGTACATAAAACACTTCTAATATAACTGGATAACCAATGGTATATGACGGGGAATGTTGAAAATGCACTTTGCAATATATTAGTTAGTCATTGTAGCTGAAAAAAGTTAGTCATTGTAGCTGAAAAAAAACAACTATATTTCCATGTAGTTATCCATTGGAGAAGCCACAGAGGCTCTCTGCCTTCCCGGTAACATGAATAGGTATTCCCCGTAACTTCATGTTTAAAAAATGTCTTAAAGTTGACTGCAGACACAGACACATGCCAGATAACTGTCTAGATGCATTGTTTACAGACACCAGTCTTTCATTTGACTATACAGAGACATCCTTCGATCCACTTCGATGCACTGTTTGCAGATACCAAGGAAACCTAGATGACAAAGCTATCACAAGCCTAACCCATAGCAAGCAACCCAGAGCACCCCCTAAACCAGTTCTTCATCTTTCTCTGGACGGGCAAAAAGCCCATTTTAAAGAAAAGTTTTGTTCCTTCACTTATAACTGCACGGAACAAACTTTGCGACACACACACACACACACACACACACACACACACACACACACACACACACACACACACACACACACACACACACACACACACACACACACACACACACACACACACACACACCTCTCCACCCCACCCCCATTCTCAAAAGGTTGGAAAAGGGAAAAGCCTACAGGATGCCATATGACGGGTATATGATGATACCTAGGGCAATGCAGGGATGAAATTACATGAGGTATGTATGGACTAATACATGTGTGGTGACATACACTCACCGGCCACTTTATTAGGAACACCTGTCTAGTGCTGGGATGGACTTTCTTTTGCCTTCAGAACTGCCTGAACTGTCTGCAACAATACTTGGGTAGGTTGTGGCATTCCAACAAAGATAAATGAGTACTAATTGGCCCAAATTGTGCGAAGGACATAAGGAAGGAAGGAAGGAAATATCATTAAGCATTTTATTTCCAACCTGAAATGTTGATGTAAGGCAGGGTTGATTCTTCATGTTGCTGACGTCAAAGTCTGACCATACCACCTGAGTGTTGCAGTAGATATCAAGACTCATCAGACCAGGAAACATTTTTATGGTCTTCTAGTGTCGTTTATGGTGAGCCTGTGCAAATTGTTGCCTAATTTTCCTGTTCTTGGATGACAGCAGTTGTTTTCTGCTGCTGTAGCCCATTTGCCAAAAGATTTGATGTGCTTTGTAATCAGACATTCTCTTATGCATACCTCGGTTGTAATGAGTGGTTATTTGACTTAATTTTGCCTTTGCAGCAGCTCAAACCAGTCTGGCTATTCTCTGACCTCTGCCATCAACAAGGCATTTTTGCACACAGAACTGCCGCTCACTGTATTTTTTTTCTTTTTCGGACCCTTCTTTTGTAAACCCTAGAGATGGTTGTGTGAATATCCCAGTAGATCAGTCTTTTCTGAAATATTCAAATCGAGCCCTATCGGCACCAACAGCCATGTCCTGTTCAAAGTCATTTAAATAACCTGTCTTCCCCATTATGATGCTCTGTTTGAACTGCATCAGATCATCTCGATCATGTTCATATGCATAAATGCATCGAGTTGCCCCCATGTGATTGGCTGATCAGAAATTTGCCTCAATTGAACAGTTGTAGCAGGTGTTCCTAATTAAGTGGCCGGTGAGTGTAGCTGGGAAATGAGAGGGGAGGGAACAAACAAACAAGCAACAACTTGATGAGCCTTCTTTGTTAGGGCTACATGTGCAAATGTGAAAGTTGCAGGTGTTTGTGTCCAATATTTTTTTTCCCATCCTGGTGCTGTGTTTATTATGTGATGCCATTTAATGCAGTCAATGCTATGTTCCACCTTTCTAATGTCAATTACGCGTCAATGTCATACCTAACCAGGCATCACACGCAGACTAATGCCTCTTTTCCACTGCCGGTTTTGTGGTAGGCCTACAGCTCGACACACAGACTAACTGACCTCAAAGCAAATATGTTTTAGGTGGCAACTCAAGTATCCCTACTTCTAGGTACCTAAAACTATACATTTTCTGAAAGCTTGTGGTGTGTAGATGCCATTTAATGTATGGAAAGCCATGTTCCACCCTTCTACATGTCAATTACGCGTCAATGTCTTTACAGACCAGGCGTT
The DNA here is from genome assembly GCF_034702125.1 of Engraulis encrasicolus. Lineage (NCBI taxonomy): Eukaryota > Metazoa > Chordata > Actinopteri > Clupeiformes > Engraulidae > Engraulis > Engraulis encrasicolus. The sequence goes on from NC_085858.1 coordinate 17,824,368, forward strand.
GCACGCAGACTAACTGAACTCAAAGCCAATATGTTTTAGGTGGCAACTCAAGTATTCTTACATCTAGGTACCTAAAACTATACATTTTCTGAAAGCTTGTGGTGTGTAGATGCCATTTAATGTAGGCAAAGCCATGTTCCACCCTTCTACATGTCAATTACGCATCAATGTCTTTACTAACCAGGCGTCGCACACAGACTAACTGACTTCAAAGCCAATATGTGTTAGGTGGCAAAACAAGTATCCCTACTTCTAGGTACCTAAAACTATACATTTTCTGAAAGCTCTTGGTTTGTAGATGCCATTTAATGTATGGAAAGCCATGTTCCACCCTTCTACATATCAATTATTCGTCAATGTCTTTACAGACCATGTAGGCAAAGCCATGTTCCACCCTTCTACATGTCAATTACGCGTCAATGTCTTTACAGACCTGGCGTTGCACGCAGACTAACTGACCTCAAAGCCAATATGTTTTAGGTGGCAACACAAGTATCCCTACTTCTAGGTACCTAAAACTACAGTGCCCTCCATAATTATTGGCACCCCTGGTTGAGATGTGTTAAAAGCCTTAAAATAAATTCAGTGTTTATTGCAGAAGAATACTGTCACACTGAAAAATTTAGGAAAATGTAGCCTTCAACTCAAATGAATTGTAGGAAAATAAAAAAATCCCTGACTAAAAAATTATTCTTTTTCATTAAATCACCTGTTCCACAATTATTGGCACCCTTAACAATTCCCAGGAAATAAATATAATTGAAGCATTTCTGTCATTTCTACAGTAGTTTACAAAGTTTACCAGAGTATGTAGGAACATTTCATTAGTAATTCATCACTTCCTGTTTCCCTGGGGTATAAATATGACGTGACACCGAGGCCATTTCTCTTATCCACTCTTAAACATGGGAAAGACAAAGCAACACAGCATACAAGTAAGGCAGATGTGCGTCGACCTTCACAGGTCAGGCAGAGGCTACAAGAAGATTGCCACTCAACTGCAGCTGCCCATATCCACTGTGAGAGGAATAATTAAGAAGTTCAAAACAACTGGAACAGTGGTAAACAAGCCTGGACGAGGACCCAAGTTTATTTTGTCACCACGCACAGTGAGGACGATGGTAAGAGAAGTCAAAAGATCTCCAAAGCTCACTGTTACAGAATTACAACAAATGGTAGCATCCTGGGGTCACAAAGTGTCCAAATCAACCATCAGGCGCTGTCTACACGCCAACAAGCTGTTTGGAAGGCATGCACGGAGAAAACCTTTCCTCACCCACAATCATAAACGCAAACGTCTGGAGTTCGCCAAGCGGTATTGGGGCTTCAACTGGGACCGTGTGCTTTGGTCAGATGAGACCAAGATTGAGCTTTTTGGCAACAAACACTCTAAGTGGGTCTGGCGTGCCACGAAAGATGCGCATGCTGAAAAGCACCTCATACCCGCTGTGAAGTATGGGGGTGGGTCAGTGATGCTGTGGGGCTGTTTCGCTTCCAAAGGCCCTGGGAACCTTGTTAGGGTGCATGGCATCATGAATGCTTTGAAATACCAGGACATTTTAAATCAAAATCTGTTGCCCTCTGCCCGAAAGCTGAAGATGGGTCGTCACTGGGTCTTTCAGCAGGACAATGACCCTAAACATATGGCCAAATCTACACAGAAATGGTTCACCAGACACAAAATCAAGCTCCTCCCATGGCCATCTCAGTCCCCAGACCTCAACCCCATTGAGAACCTGTGGGGTGAGCTGAAGAGGAGAGTACAGAGGAGAGGACCCAGGTCTCTGGATGATTTAGAGAGATTCTGCAAAGAGGAATGGCTGAAGATCCCTCTTTCTGTCTTTTCCCATCTTGAAAAACATTATAGGAGAAGATTATGTGCTGTTTTGTTGGCAAAAGGGGGTTGTACAAAATATTAACAACAGGGGTGCTAATAATTGTGATACACATTATTTGATGTCAAATAATTATTTCTTTATGTGGGATTTTTTCCCCACTGAATAAATGCACTTGTATTGAAGGTTGGATTTTTCTCTTTTTTTCCATTAAGGTCCCATATTATTTAGAAAAAAATAATAATAATTGGAAGCTAAAAAACACATCTCAACCAGGGGTGCCAATAATAATGGAGGGCACTGTATACATTTTCTGAAAGCTCTTGGTTTGTAGATGCCATTTAATGTATTGAAAGCCATGTTCTACCCTTCTACATGTCAATTACGCGTCAATGTCTTTACAGACCAGGCGTTGCACGCAGACTAACTGAACTCAAAGCCAATATGTTTTAGGTGGCAACTCACGTATCCCTACATGTAGGTACCTAAAACTATACATTTTCTGAAAGCTCTTGGTTTGTAGATGCCATTTAATGTATGGAAAGCCATATCCCACCCTTTTACATCTCAATTACACGTCAATGTCTTTACGTACCAGGCGTTGCACGCAGACTAACTGAACTGAAAGCCAATATGTTTTAGGTGGCAATTCAAGTGTTCCAACATATAGGTACCTAAAACTATACATTTACTGAAAGCTTGTGGTGTGTAGATGCCATTTAATGTAGGCAAAGCCATGTTCCACCCTTCTACATCTCAATTACACGTCAATGTCATACCTAACCAGGCGTTGAACGCAGACTAACTGACCTCAAAGCCAATATGTTTTAGGTGGCAACTCAAGTATCCTTACATCTAGGTACCTAAAACTATACATTTCCTGAAAGCTTGTGGTGTGTAGATGCCATTTAATGTAGGCAAAGCCATGTTCCACCCTTCTACATGTCAATTACGCATCAATGTCTTTACTAACCAGGCGTCGCACACAGACTAACTGACCTCAAAGCCAATATGTTTTAGATGGCAACTCAAGTATTCCTACTTCTAGGTACCTAAAACTATACATTTCCTGAAAGCTCTTGGGTTTTAGATGCCATTTAATGTATGGAAAGCCATGTTCCATCCTTCTACATGTCAATTACGCGTCAATGTCTTTACAGACCAGGCGTTGCACGCAGACTAACTGAACTCAAAGCCAATATGTTTTAGGTGGCAACTCACGTATCCCTACATGTAGGTACCTAAAACTATACATTTTCTGAAAGCTCTTGGTTTGTAGATGCCATTTAATGTATGGAAAGCCATGTTCCACCCTTCTACATGTCAATTATGCGTCAATGTCTTTACAGACCAGGCGTTGCACGCAGACTAACTGAACTCAAAGCCAATATGTTTTAGGTGGCAACACAAGTATCCCTACATGTAGGTACCTAAAACTATACATTTTCTGAAAGCTCTTGGTGTGTAAATGCCATTTAATGTAGTCAAAGCCATGGTCCACCCTTCTACATGTCATTTATGCATCAATGTCTTAAAAACCAGGCATAGCACGCAGACTAACTAACCTCAAAGCCAATATTGCCATCACATACTGTACAGGCTATTATTAATGTTACATCAGTTTACAACCTTTAAAATGCATGACTCTCTCGCTATATTCTGCAAAATATGACTTCATAGTTTATACAGTGTTTGTGTTTCCATAGCAACCCCAGCCTAGGATACTGGGAATAACATTTTCCCCCATATATTAACTCAAATTCTCAGATTTATTTTTTAGCTGTTTAATACACGTCTATGCAAAACAAGGACTTTATTTCACCTTTTCAAAATGAATGACTTTTAAAAAAAAGATCTTTACCATAAGTGTAATTTCGCACTTATATTCTGCGCATAGCTTAATACTGGCAAGAAATAGGTATTCCCGGTAACCTATAACAATGACCATAACTGAGAGAACTATTATATTGGTGAAATGTATCAATATTTTATCAATTTATGACTGTTCATATGTTTTACCCTATACATATTTCTAACCAAAATATGACCAAATAGCATAATTCATACAGACAGTGTTTGTTTCTGGGATAGCAACCCTAGCTTAGGTTACCGGGAATACCTATTTTTTCCAGAATTCTTCTCAAACTCTCTGCTAGTTTCTTTTCTAGCTATTTAATGCATACCAATGTGAAACTAGGGTTTTCTTTCACTTTTTCAAAATGAAAGAAATGAAACAATTATCATTTTTAATAATTATTTGCCACTTCTCTTAGTAGGTTACAGGGAATACCTATTTCTCTTTATTCATGATTCTAATGGACATAAAACAACACTAACACTTAAATTTCTTTGAGATCTAATCATTAGGGCTGCTGTGATGATTCTCAGTGGTTATCTTTCACAAAAGTGTACAGAGATTTGTGTTTTAAGCACTTATGTAGAAAACGTGGAATAGGTATTCCCGGTAACCTGACCTTAATATATGAAAAATTAATAAAAATTAAATTAAGCGACCAAATCTGCTGAAATTCATATGGGTTAGTCAGCAAGGCCCCAGGATTCAGCCATAAAAAAATCAAGTTGATACCATTTAAATAAATTATGTTTTGACGAACATTGCTTTGTCTTAAATTTCAACTATGGGCAGTCTTGCACTCATAAACCTACACCGCATTTTTTCCCCAAAATTTTGCAAAAATTAAGATTTCTTGAGAGAATAAGGAGAGAATTACTGTTAGATGATAGAGGATGATGCTTCCCCTACAAGTTCTTCGAAATATTGCTATTCTCTCTTCGTTTTGGGGGAGAGAGACAAATAGGTATTCCCGGTAACCTGAAAAAATTTGACTTGTTCTCTCTCATTTGCACACAGCTTTCCTCTTAAAAAATCAATCATTTTACATTCACATCAATCACCCCTGACATAAGAACGTGTTTGAAGACTTAATATTTGAAAGCCAGAGAAATTATAGCTAATGATAAGGTAGGTTACCGGGAATACCTACTTTACAGCTAAAGAGAGAAATAGACAGACAGAGAGATGTTAGAGACAGAGGGAGGAAGGGGGGAAAGGGAGAGGGAAAGGTAAGAGGTGGATGGAGGAAGAGAGGGAAATATACAGTGAGTCCAATATGTATTTGATCCCTTGCTGATTTTGTTGGTTTGCCTACTAACAAAGACATGATCAGTCAATAAATGTTATGATAATATGTATTCTAATATGGAGAGACAGAATATCAAAAAGAAAATCCAGAAATTAACTTAAGAGAATATATATTAATTTATTTCCATTTCATCGAGCAAAATAAGTATCTGATCCCCTGCCAACTGATTACAGTTCCGGGCCCACAGACCAGATGGGCACTTCCGATCAACTTGTCATCTGAATGAAAGACACCAGTACATACTAACATGCATAAAAGACACATTTAATCAGCAGAATCAGTCCATAGTATGAGTGAATCAGTCACACTCCAACCTCACCATCATGGGAAAGACCAAAGAGCGGTCAAATGATATCAGGGACAAGATTTTAGACATGAACAAAGATTAAATGGGCTGCAAAGCCACAAGATAGAGACTGGGTATTAATGACCCAGCTGTTGATGCATTTCTTCCAAAATGTGAGGAATACGAAATGACTATCCATCAGCCTGTCTGGGGTTCTATACAAGATTTGACCTTTTGTAGGGATTTGATAACCATGAGAACAGAAAGAAAGCACCCTAGACCTGTACGGGATGAACTAGGCAATGATATCAAAGCTACTGTGACCAAAATCACTGAGAAAACTACTGGTAGAACTTAATGCCACAGAGGTTTAAAATCCTGTAGTGCACACATGGTACCTCTACTTCAGAAGGAACCTGTGCAGTCCCACCTGAGGTTTGCCAACGGACATCAGGCTGGTTAAGGATATGATAAGGAGGTGCTGTAGTGAGATGAAACGAAAATCAAGCTGTTTGGCATTAACACAATTCAATGTGTTTTGAGAAAGAGTACTGCTGTCTATGATCCCAAGAACACCCTCCTCACCATCATGCATGAAAGTGGTATCATTATGGTTTGAGGGTGTTTGCCTGGCCAAGGCACAGGACAACTTCACATCGTCAACGAATGGATGGATGGAGACATGTAATGTGCAATTCTGAGTGCAAACGTCCTTCCCTCCACCACTACACTGAAGGGTGGGCCATGTTTGAATCTCCCAACATGACAATAATACACAACATACAGTCAAAGCAACGAAGAAGTGGCTCAATAAGAAGCATATTAAAGTCGTGAAGTGGCCTAGACAGTCTCCAAATATTAACCCTATAGTAATTCTATGGAGAGAACTGAACCTCCCATTTGCCAAGCTACAGCCACAAACTATTAATGTTTTGGAGATAATCTGCAAAGAAAAATGGGCAAAAATCTTTTCTATATGCACAAACATTGTCATCAACTAAAAGAAGCATCTGACCTCAGTGCTAGACAACTAGGGCTTTGCCACAAAGCACTTTATCTGCTTTAGCTAGAGGGGTCAAATACTTATTAGCCTAAATTAAGTACAAACAAATTAAAATATATTATTTTAAGTTATTGTCTGGAATTACTTTTTGATATTCTGTCTCTCCATGTTTGAATACATATTATCATAAATTTATAGACTGATCACGTCTTTATTAGTGGGCAAACGGGCAAAATCAGCAAGGGATCAAATACATATTGGACTCACTGTAGGTCTTCCACAGAGCAGTGGCAGCATGTAGGAACAAAGCTCTGCTATGTACTCCCTCTCACACCCTGAGGAGTGCCAGACGCCACTGAGGTGACAGGAAGCACCCCGTGAGGCAGGACTGCTGGGCAGGGTGGGTGGGTAGAGGGGGCAGGACTGCTGGGTAGGTAGCTGTAGCCTGGGCGAATACTCGACTGTTGACTCCGTCAATCAGTCTGGCAAAAGCCATGAGGAATCCGTCTCCGTGGACGATGGGAGATGGTCTGATCTTACTCTATCATTTAAATTAATTGAAGTTCCAAACTCAAATTA
>NC_085858.1:17841234-17843734 GCF_034702125.1 Engraulis encrasicolus
TCATTTGTAGATTTTCATACGTGCTGTACCCGTACATACACCACCCAATCAGTTGACAGTGACATAATGTGCTGAGTGTTATGTCAGGGATGGAATGGCAGATTATTTGGGCATACATTTCTGTCCTCAATCGCACACTTCATTTTTAATTTTGCCATTAATCTCTGCCAGTATCCTTCAGTTTCTTAGAGACATTGAAAAGTCAACAAAAGTAGTCTAATGAACAAACAGTGACTGCATGTTTTTCATGGATGCGCCTACTGTTGCAATCCTACTACCCCAGGCCGTCTGACAGCTTAGGCTAGGCCCAGGACAAAGTCAGATAAAATGGCCCCCTACCCACTACATACAATGTAAAGGGGGTACCAATTCTGGGCCCCCTCTCTCACTGGGCCCAGGACAACTGACCCCTTTGCCCGCCCCTGTTAGCTTCCCTGTTGGACACACTCACACCTCCACCAAAGCCCTCACTGAACCCTATGGAGCCCACGTTAAGAAGCATTGCATACGAGCTTCATAAGGATCGGTAGAAGGTGGATAGAGATGGATAGAGTTAATCTACCTCTGGGTCTTGCTAGTGATGCCATCCTCCCTTAAAACACTCCGCCATCATGAAGCCAATTCTTTCTGAAACAGTGTGGAAATTCTGTCCACCAGGTGGCACTGTAACACAGGCCTGAAGTGGCACTGACTGCTTCACATGATGCTTATTTTATACTGAATTGCAAATCTACTCCTGTGTCCTGTTCAAGTGTCAGATTAAGACAACATTTGTACTGCAGACAAGTGACGTCTATATCTATGTCTATATTTCCCTAGAGGAGGGACGATGGTCTGTGTTGAGATTGGCGATCTTACGGAGCTGAGGCCCACCCATCTTGTATTTTCTATTGATGGCAACATAAACCTTATATCACCCCAAAATCCCCCCAAAACACTTTCTCTTTCTGTAACACACGCACATACACACACACACACACACACACACACACACACACACACACACACACACACACACACACACACACACACACACACACACACAGACACACACACACACACACACACACACACACACACACACACTTCCCCTCTGTGTTGTGGGAACTTGGATCTCGCTTCCCAGAGACAACATGTGGAGACTGCACAATAGGCAGAGATTACACACAGGGTGCTCTGCTAAGCTGCAGCTTGCCAGCCATATTAATATGTTTTCTCACTTAATTGCAAAGTCAGCTGCAATGGAGTTTTTAAGGCCTGTCTCCTGCCAAGGGCACCCATATAAACAGAAGCACTTTAAATCTTTTGCCAGACGGGTAGTTACAAGTGAAAAATGAGATGTGTGCGATTTTGGAAGCGTCAGACAAATGGCTGAAACTCCATGGCTGAAACATTATTTACAGTAAATTCCCAGTCTAGTGTAAGCTAGAAAAAATAGAAGAATAGGAATAGGAATAGCTGGAGTGTAGCTATACTCGCTTCCAGGACCACCCCAGTTGCCTGGCTATCGCAACCCTCTGGGCAGGCCCAGGCCCAGGCCCAGGCTACCACCTGAGTCCAGGGGTCCAGAGGAAGGACAGTGTTCTTCTTTGTGTGTGTATTGATGGGAGATAAGGCCTGTGGACTGAGCGGTGCTGAGCTGAGGTCCCCCAGAGTGGGGTGGACAGTCCTACTCTCAATCCCACTCCCAGCCCCTCTATATGTCACTCTCACTGGGGCCGCCATGTCGTCTCAGATTCCACTGGCCTCCTGACAAAGACACATACACACACATGCACACATACACATGCATATACATAGTTTCTCTTACACATGCACACAGGCACACATACCGGCACAGGCACACACACACACACACACACACTCACACAAACACACACACACACACACACACACACACACACACACACACACACACACACACACACACACACACAGTGACAGCTGGGACCAAAGACAAGTCTTAGCACGCATTGTCACCAATGCAACAAAGTTTTAAACCTTGTCTGCCTTTGGTTATAGATGTACTGTATAGTATTAATAATAGTATTAGGTAAGGGTTAACGTTCGGCGAGAAGGTCGCTACCGTGGAATAGCAGCACGACAGAGAGAATCTTTAGACCCCGACGCGGAGCGGAGGGGTCTTGTTCTCTCTGAAGTGCTGCTATTCCACAAAGCGACCGACTCGCCGAAAGTTAACCCGCTTATTATATGGATATACTTAAATGATTCACACATGGCGGGGACATTTCTTTAGGCCTATTTAATGTGAAGTCTAGGCTATTATAGTTTTAATGTCAAAAGATTTGCTGCGCCGTTGTGGAACACCGCTAACAGCTAGGTAGCCAGGACACTTTGTCTATCACAGCAGCTGATTAGAGTCTTGTTGAAAAGTCGCTTTAGCAGTGAAAAGTCGTGTTGCCATTGACAGTGGTCTGTTATAGACCAACCCGTCCGTTATCGAAAAATAACAGACGTGCGAACGTTGGGGAGCCCCGTT
>NC_085858.1:17848734-17851234 GCF_034702125.1 Engraulis encrasicolus
CAGCCTGACACCACAGCACCACACTACACCACAAGAACCTTTGTCCCACTCTGCCATGGCACTGTGGTTGTGATCAGTGACCCACCAGCTGACTGATAGACAGGAAATCCATTAGACAGACTGGTGTTCTAGAGAACTCGCATGTGATGAAGTGTTAGGAGAGGCGAGGTGTAGAGGGCTGCGGTTAACAGCAACATGTACGGAGATGTGGGCACACACACACACACACACGCACACACACACACACACACACACACACACACACACACACACACACACACACACACACACACACACACACACACACACACACACACACGCACACACACACACACCTTTGGCACACACTCACAGCTGTTGTTTTGTCTGGGCAATGTATGCCATGCACAATCTTATATAACCCAAGTTAACGCAAATATATATCCAACCATACACACACGCACGTACACGGACGCACGCACGCACGCACGCACACACACACACACACAGAGAGAGAGAGAGAGAGAGAGAGAGAGAAAGAAAGAATGTACTTCTCCTCTCTCTCCTCATTCACTTTCTCCTTACTTCACCCTTTCATTTCTCAGTAGAGAGTCAAAGTCACACTTCACTCTCGTGTCACAGAGGGGCTGTTCTGTTCTGTTCTGTTCTGTTTTGGCCGGGCCCTGCAGACTGTCAACAACATTGTGTGCCTGCCTGGCAACCAGCAAAATAGAGGCACACATACACCTCAATAGCATACAGACACACATCTCTCTAACATACACATACACCTACCCCCCTACCTGGAGCTATTCTGTGGACTGGAAGGAAAGGTAATCTGTGCGTAATGTCATATAAACATGCACAGGCACAAGACGCACGCATGCATGCATGCCCAGCCCACACACAAACTTACGATATACCCACACCCTTGCATAGAAACAATAACTTACTGTGTGTGTGTGTGTGTGTGTGTGTGTGTGTGTGTGTGTGTGTGTGTGTGTGTGTGTGTGTGTGTGTGTGTGTGTGTGTGTGTGTGTGTGTGTGTGTGTGTGTGTGTGTGTGTGTGTGTGTGTGTGTGTGTGTGTATACGGCCTACCCAGGGAGAGGAGAAAAGGATGGAATGGCTAGGGTGGTCATTGTTGCCTGAAGAGATAGTGGATACTCTAACTTGGGGCGATAGTGGTTCAGTGTATGCATGTGTGTGTGTGTGTCTGTGTGTGTGTGAGAGAGAGAGAGAGAGAGAGAGAGAGAGAGAGAGAGAGAGAGAGAGAGAAACACATAAACACACATTAAAGAGAGACGCACACATAAAGCACAGTAACGTACACAGGCATTGCGGTGCACATTTATGTAACACACTGCAGCCTGTAGTATTTACATAAAACATGTAACTTCTTTTTTCTTCATGGATTGCATTAGGATGGCTGGAGTACTGTACGCAGAGGGGAAAGTCTGAGCTAGATGCATGCGAGTGCTGTGTTTTAATATCCACATGCTGTTCTGGTTTCAGTCTGGCGGGACGCATTAGACAGCATGCAGCCAGCCAGTCAGTCAGCCACACAGCCAGCTGCAGAGGCAGAGGCAGAGGCAGCCTGAACCAGCAATGCACCTCCGAGAGCCTATAGCCCTGCAACTTAGCACACACAGGGTCACACATAAACACATGTGCACTTGTGTCCATGCACACATATACATGCGCGTGCAGACACACACACAGGCACGCTCAGGCACGCACACAGACACACACATAAACACACACGCACGCACATGTGTTCATGCACACGTACGGTATGCATGCGCGTGCAGACACCCACACCCACAGAGGCACGCATGCACACGCACACACACACACACACACACACACACACACACACACACACACACACACACACACACACACACACACACACACACACACACACACACACACACACACACACACACACACACACACACACACACACACACACACTGACCTGTATACTGACAGGTGTTCCATTGCGTATAGGCTGTTCAAGAATCCAGAGCCCAGACACAGACACTCACATGCTGATGCTCACATTTACAGACTGGGAGTCACCACAACACACGCACATTCACAGTCACATACGTACAGTACTAGGTACATAGACTCACACAGACAAACACACATACACAGAGATTGCATGCTCTGTTGCACACATACATGTATGGAAACTGCATACTGTATTGGATGAACACAAGCACACACACACACACACACACACACACACACACACACACACACACACACACACACACACACACCCTTTACGCTATCTCCAACACTATAACACATGCACACACGCACCCACCCACACAGACACATGCACAAACAGACCACGTCGGCACGCACACACACACACCACCATGCAGCTGTGCTCACACACAGCTGACATCAACTATGCAGGCTGAAGGAAAAGTGGGACAACAGATTCTTTTAAGTATTTAGAATCATTTGCTCTTACACGACAAGAGTCGGATCCTGTGTTCGCTCCGA
>NC_085858.1:17856234-17858734 GCF_034702125.1 Engraulis encrasicolus
CATATGCGCATGGAAGGGAATAAAGAAGAGGCTCCTACTGTGTACCATCAGAGGCAAAGACAGAAAAAGATCATTCATTTGAGGCCATTGAAGTCATGTCATATGTGGTCTCCCATAGCCACCAGTGTCTCTGTTGCTCATCACAACCACCACAAAGCATGCTGGGATATCTCTTTCACAAGCTTCTGCAGATGGTAATAAAAGATAAAGGGGTAACAGTCGGTCACAATCAGTGCACTGCACCGCAAGCCACCACCACCCCCAAGCCACCAGACACACGTGCAGAAGACAACCACACTTGGTATCAGCGGCCCTCAATCTACAGACCCATCAATTCATTTACACATTCATCAGTCACATCAGATCACGCCACATCATCAGTGGAGCCCTCTGACACATATATGACAGACAACCACCCTCAGCATCAGCCGCCACAATCTACGGCACTACAGAGTAGACACAAATCAATCATCTACTGTACAACAGACCCATCGACCAATCAATTTATTTATGACATCATGCCAGTCAAGTCGAGTCAGTCATGTCATGTGGAGCGCCCAGAAACATACAGACACACCACAGATGCAACAGACAGCCAAACTCCGCATCAGCCATCACAGTGCTGTACAACAGACCAAATCAATCAATCAATCCATTTATGCCAGTCAAGGCAGTCGCGTCATGTCATCAGTGGAGTCCTCAGAGACATGCACACGACTGATGCAACAGACACAACAGGCAACCTCCCTCAACCTCAGCCAACACAGTCTACTACACTACAGACCCAATCAATCACTCAATCTATTTATATCGGTCAAGTTAATCATGTGACATCACAGCAATCGGTGGAGCGAACACCAGGCCACGATCTGGGTCTTGATCTTGATCTGAGTCTTGATTTTGGAAGTGTTCCATGTCAGTGAGCAAGCCGGGTGGAAAAAAATCCTCAGCTCTGCCAGTGGAAAAGGAGAAGCTCACCCAAACCCAGGCCAATGGAGTTTTTCTAGTAGTAGTGGTAATAGCACTCAGGCCACAGGGGAGAGAAGTAGTACTATGCAAATACAGTCTAGCCCAGCTCAACTCAGCTCAGGGCAAAACAGACAAGGATCCAGAGAGAAGAAAGTAAATAGGGATGTACCACAGATAGAAATATGGAGAAACAAATAACAGACAAAGGCACACATACAAACAAGGGCACAGACACACACGGGCACACGGGCACACAGACACACAGACACACAGACACACAGACACACAGACAGACACACACACACACACACACACACACACACACACACACACACACACACACACACACACACACACACACACACACACACACACACACACACACGGGTAGAGGCTAACGTTGCTCGGGGCAAAACAGACAAAACCCAGACAGAAAACAAATAGAAATGTACGCGCGCGCGCACACACACACACACACACACACACACACACACACACACACACACACACACACACACACACACACACACACACACACACACACACACACACACACACACACACACACACACACACACACACACACACACACACAGGACAAAAGACATTCACACAAAGACAGACACACAGACACAAATAAAATCACACACAGTCACACACACACGCACAGAAATAGCATAAAGAATGTTGAGGAGCATGTAAGGCTGTAAGGCTCAGTCGACTGAGTTCAGAGAGAGAGAGAGAGAGAGAGAGAGAGAGAGAAAGAGAGAGGGAGAGGGAGATGTTGAGAGTCTGTTAGGCTTCTGTTTTAGCCATTGGGTCCTCCCCAGGACTGCCCTGTGCAGCAGAACGCTCTCCCCAGCCAGGTAGCTCTGGACTGCGAAGCCGAGTCTTGCTCTGCCTGCCTGACTTGCCATAGCTCCGCCGGGAGGAAACATAAATCTTCCCATCGGGGGGAGAAAACACACAAGCTAGACCAGACCTAGATCAGCCGCCCAGCCATCCATCCAGCCAGCCAGCTCCAGCAGGGAACCGAGTGGAAAAATGCCGGCAAAAGAAAAGAAAAGAAAGACCGACAGAGAGAGAAGGGAGGAAGAAAAAATGAGGGGGGGAGGATGGGGACAGGGACGAAAAACAGTCCACAGAGAGAAAGAGAAAAGTCCAGAGACTTGTGTGTTGAGTGTTTTTCCTCCTCTCCCCTCTTTTCGTTTTTCTCCCCTCTCTTTTCTGTCTTTCTTCCCCCCATCCACACGCCCTGGGTATAAGAAGTTAAAGTGAGCGTGGTGAAGTTTGGCCGTGTGCCGGCTGCCTTACCTGCGATTCGGTCCCCCTCCATAGTCCAGATCACACCCTCTCCTTAAGCCACATGCAGCCTCGGATTCTCACAGTCTTTCTCCTCGCTCCACTTTTTTTGGAACTTCCCCTTTTCCTTTCTCCCTCTCTTTCTCTCTCTCTCTCTCTCATTCTCTCCCTCCCCCTCTTTCCCTCCCTCCTCCCTTGCTCTCTCACTAACTCTCCACTCTTGATTCCA
>NC_085858.1:17878734-17928734 GCF_034702125.1 Engraulis encrasicolus
ACCAACACTTATGCCACTACAGGCCCCTAGAGCAGGCTTTACACACACACATACACATGCAAAAGCATGCAAACACACACACACACACACACACACACACACACACACACACACACACACACACACACACACACACACACACACACACACACACACACATGTAAGCACGCACACGTGCACACCCACACACAAACACACACACACACAAACATACACTAAGTCACACAACATTAGTCACAACACAGTGACACACACTGTATTAGTTCACCTCCTAAATAAACACACACACACACACACACACACACACACACACACACACACACACACACACACACACACACACACACACACACACACACACACAAACACACATGGGTGGTTGACGTTTAAGGGCGTAACGCAAAAAAAAAAAAAGTTTTTCCAATTTCTGAAAAAATTGATGGAAAAAAATGGAAAAAAATAGAAAAACTAAAGCACTTAGTGGTCCATGGAATTTCGACTAATTTTTGCCATTTTTGGGAAAATGTGTCCTGCATCAACACATTGCATAGGCATGTCACACCGCAGGAAAATGAAGTCGCACCACAGGAAATTCACTGTATTATGGCCATTTTAATCCTTTTGTATACATGACTGACATCTGAGCTCATGCTAACTTGATAATGATATTGTGCTTAATCTTAATATGTGTTTTCATTTACAAAAACATTTTTTTCCTTCTATAAGAGCAGTCACACCACAGGACATCATAAAATGAACCTAAGCATTGCGTGACAGAAACATTGCAATATGAAGACATATTAAGAGGTTAATAGTCACCTTACGTAAGCTTCCACAGCACTCTCCAATAACTGAGGTACTGACTGGTTAGGAGCCAGTCTTTAAGACCCTTGTAGTTGGCCTTGCAGCTGCCCGTTCACAAACATTGGCATACATGTCACCCCACAGGACGCAATTTGTGTTACGAAATTGAACTTGTAGTTAATATTACTGTCTTGAGTTTTTTTCACATTCACATATCTTAATATAAAGTTAATATTTATGCAATCATGCCAAATGCTTCATACATTATTCAAAATGTTGTCGGTTAATATATATATATATATATATATATATATATATATATATATATATATATATATATATATATATATATATATATATATATATATATATTCCAGGTTTCATGTTACAGTCACACTGCAGGATATTTGACATATAAACCTTTACATAAATCTTAACAAAAATGTTTCTTCTCAACTAAGACTAATATGAAACATAATGTACCACATGTTCTTTATTGTCATTTGTTTTTAAGAGGAAAAATAACAGTTTTGTAGGTTTTTAACCAATGTTACGAAAAAACAAGGCGTCACGTCTCCCACCCACATATAAACACACACACACACACGTGAGAATAGCTTTACAAACAAGTGAACCTACACATACTCACACACACGCACACAAATATAGACACCCCAACCACCTCAGGCACATAGTGTAGGCAAGCCACCACCACCTACTCTCCAACCAACAATCAGTGTGGCCCCTTTCTTTCCCCACTTGTCAAACAAAATGGCCACAAGGAAACCAACACTGTGTGTGTGTATTTATGTGTGTATTTGTTAGAGGTGCTCCGATCACCATTTTTTGGGTCCGATCACCGATACCGATCACCAAAAATCTTTATCTGCCGATTACCGATCATTGCCGATCACAAAAATGATTTCCTATTTTTTTAATAGCCTATTAATTATCCTTATTGAATACCATTTCTGCCCATAAACCAATCAATCTTAATTTGCACATGTCTATTATTAGGCTATTATTAGGCTATTATTATTATTATTATTATTATTATTATTATTATTATTATTATTATTATTATTATCTTTCAGACTAGTGTTGGTAATACAGTCTACAGTATTAATCAATGTATAAGTTATTGCATAGAATAACTAAACTATTTAAGATTGAATTGAAACTGAAACATTACATCAAATAGTCTTCCACATACGAGAAAAAAACAACCTGTCGCTTTAAATGAGCAGCCTCGTGAGGAGAGCCCCTCCCCTCTCTGTCACCGTCCACATGCAGTTGCAGTGCTCCACTACCGTTCTGAATCTCTCTCTCAAGTTTTAACCACATCTGTCGCTTGGTGTTTCAGCGACTATCAAACTAATCGACTGACTGCCAACTTTAAACAACTTTGAAAACAATAATTGACATGTTTGTGCTGACAACGTGAAGTTGTCGCGTGCTGACAAAGGCAACTACACAGGTTATAACGTAACATGGCTCACTGGCGAGTACTCAATCGCAAATTACATTGTCACTCAGGTAAACGGCGCATGGATCGGAAAATCAGATAATTGTTGATGCAGATATGGTTATGAATGGTGGAAATGAAGGGGGGAATGGCGAAAAGTTATAGACAAGCAAAGATGCCTTCTTTTGGTGCAGTTGCAGCTGTGCAGAGCCAGCGCCTACATGCAGCGCCAGGTGTAAAGGCAAATGGTTGCGTGAGGAATTTAATATCTCTCGATCGGTTTTTTGATCGGCATGTTTTTCCGATCACCGATCAGGCTATTTTTGGCCATTATCGGCCGGTCATGATCGGCAACCGAGCAATCGGAGCACCTCTAGTATTTGTGTGTGTGTGTGTGTGTGTGTGTGTGTGTGTGTGTGTGTGTGTGTGTGTGTGTGTGTGTGTGTGTGTGTGTGTGTGTGTGTGTGTGTGTGTGTGTGTGTGTGTGTGTTCAGGCTGCTCCCCTACGACTGTGGCTATAAGGCCTTTTCGTAGTTGGCATGCCTACATTTACACCAGCTAATAGCTATCAATTTTTAATCTTGTTGACAGTCCTCTATGTTGTTGTTGTTTTTTAAGTAAGTAACACATTCAGACAGAGAGGTGTTGTTCACACTGCTGTAGCGCGTATGTTTAGCAGAACTGGTGCAGATGGCAAGAAAAGTGGTGATGAATAGTTTCACACTTCACATGTGCATCGCCATCGTGTGCTTTCGTAGGAAACTAGGCTCATGCCAGTGGTGTAGTCTACATAGAACGCGGGTATACGGAGTATACCCACTTCTAAATTTCATGGATTTCAGTATACCCACTTAAAATTGATTTAACCATTATTTTGAATGGCACAAATATATACAGTATACCCACTTCAAAAAATGCTCCAATATAAGCCTACAGTATACCCACCATAAAAAAGTAGACTACACCACTGGCTCATGCCATCCAGCAAACCGGTGCAGCAACCATCAGCAACTGAATCTTGGAGAGCTTTGACAATGTGTGACGCTTCCCTTGACCCACTACGTCCAATTTCACCAATTAAATGCTAAGAGAGCTTTGACAATATGAATTGCTTCCCCTTCCATACGTCCAATTTAACCAGCTACCAGACAGTTATGTATGACTTGTGACGACCATAAGGCTGTGAGGCCTTTTCGAAGTTGATATGCATAAATTTACACTAGCTGTCTATTGCTAATCTCATTCTCAGTCATCCTCTTGTGTTGTTTTGAATAAGCAACACGTTCAGAGCTGTCAGTTGTTTACACTGGCTTAGCGGAGATGTTTTGCAGAAGCGGTGCAGATGCGAGGAAAAGTGCTGAGCAAGGGTTTCACACCTCACGTGTGCAGCAGCAGTGCTTCACGGCATGCTCAGCAGCCCCACCATCTCAGCCCAGAGCAGTGTCCTGGAGGGGAAACCACACTCACGCCAGCCAGCAAACTGGTGCAGCAAAACACGACTAACTGGCTGGCTGGCTGGCTGGCTGCTGCAAAAGTACTATACGTGGGACTCCACTCCACACAGTGCGATGCATCATATTGTTCCAAAATCATTTTTTGTGTTCAATAATATTTCGGTGTTAACCCCTTAAGACACGGCATTATAAATTAGCTGTTACCAGAATTGCAATGACGCAATGTCGTAATGTAGGCCTATTACTAAAGGCCCCGTGCACTGTCTAAGTAGTGTAGTATAGTTAACTTTCAATGTCTATTACAGCGTGCCACAGGAGGCACGGCGTGCATTAAGGGGCTACAGGTACATGTAGGATTGTGGCCAGAGTAGGCCAGTAGGTACTACAACTACATGCTTCTCCTTGCAACTGTGCTGCCTATTTCCAAATGTATCTTTTGATTACTATTTTGCTAAGTAATGAACTAATATTTACTCGTATGACCAAAGTACAGTATATTTTGTAGTTAACATTTTTGATTACTGGAAATTCAAAACGTAATTTTCACAGTCATAATGAACACCTAGAATGTCATGGTGGTGGTACGTATTTGTTAGAAAGGTAACTTGACAACTAAATTGGCAGTACAATACAATATATTGTCAGTATTTGAAGATGTCTGCATAAAAGTGACATGTCTGTTAAAATGTGTGACTATTGTCAGTTCTTTGCAAATGTAGGGTGATATTTTTGGAATGCAAAAACAACACCTTGACATCCATTGGGTCTCATGAATGTTCAGGATATGTGTCATAACGTGTTAATAAAGCGCTCGTGCCAGCCTTATGTACACACTTTCCAATGAAGTGTCTCCACCAACTTGTCCAATTCAGCAGTGCTGCACAATAGTGTGGAAGCCTGAGTGCGGAGAGCTTTGTGGAGAGTTTACACATGGACAATACAGGGCCCCTCAGGTCAACACCCATGCACATGCCAAACTTGTTGATTGATTGATGTGTCAGTTGCGTCGGTCAAGTGCAGGCAGCCGTGGACTGGCAATCTGGAATATAGGACATTTCCCAGTGGACCAACAGTCCTTAACCCATTTAAGACTAAGGAGCCTGCTGAATGCCTGAGCCCTTTTTGGGAAAAGATGTGCTCAGCCTATAAAAACCTAAATATCTCAGCCTCCAAAGCATATGAACATGAAATAAGTTGGCTTTAAAAGCTAGGAACTCAAATCTCAAGAGGCTGGAAATGCAGCGCCCATCTCGTTCCAGGTGCATGAGTCAATGCAGCGTATATGCAGCTGCAGCATCAAGCTTAAAAAGGTTAATGGGGGGACCTTTTTTTGCATTTTCTTGGAGGGTCATGCACAAACACCTGGGACTTTTTTATCCCAGTCCATCCCTGAGTGCTGGTGTCTTGGAGGCTGTGAAAGGACAAGTAAAGGGTGATTGGCTCTGAATGACTGAGGAGTGCAAATAAGGGATGGAGGGAAGAGTGGGAAGGGGAAGGGGTGATGGAGGTGGTGGAAGAGGAGGAGGAGGAGGAGGAGGAGGAGGAGGAGGAGGAGGAGGAGGAGGAGGAGGAGGAGGAGGTGAGGACTGCTCCACTCTTCTGTCTTTGTTCTCTAGCCATCCATCCATCCAGCCATTCACGCAGCTGGTGGTGTTTGCCCAGAAGGATAGGCACTGTTTGAGCTCTGCACACACGTTCTGTACACACACACACCAAAATTCACGCGTACGCACATGTACGCAAATGCCCAAACAATTCACGAACACACCATGCTAACCCCTGACACATACAGAAAGCAAACACATGTGTCCAAACATACACATTCACGTCACACAACCTTATGTATTACATATACATAAATGCATGCACACATACTACATACAAGATCATGACATGCATGCATTCATACACACACAGAGCAGGCAAGGACATGCATGCCTTGTGCACACAAACACACACATGCAGACACACACAAATGCACAAGCGGGTGTAAATGCGTGCACACACACACACACACACACACACACACACACACACACACACACACACACACACACACACACACACACACACACACACACACACACACACACACACACACACACACACACACACACACACACACACACACACACAGCCCACATCTGTTCTATTGTGTTTTTATGAGCCTCATTACACATGTTGGGAGTATGTGCTGCCAGCAGAAGAGCTCTGTAGCTCTGTACTTTCACAACCCCCTCTGCTCTCTGCTCTCTGCTCTCCACCGTCAATGACCAGCAAGGAATGGAGAGAGCAGACGAGGCCAGAACACAGCAGGGGTGAGTTTCTCAAAAGAGAAGTTGTTAGCCTGTTAGCAACTTCGGTAGTTGCCAATGGGAAAATGCATTGAAAACAACAAAGTAGCTAATGTAGTAAGCAACTTTGGTTTTGAGAATTTCACCCCAGAGCAGAGCAGTCCCCTCTTTTGTCCTTTCCTTCCTTTATTTCTTCCTTTCCTTCTTCCCTTCTTTATTCTTTCTGTCTTTCTCATTTTTTCTTTCCTTGCAGCAGAACAGTCCCCTCTTTATTACCTTTCCTTCCTTTATTTCTTCCTTTCTGTCTTCCCGTCTTTCTTTTCATTTTTCTCTTTCTCTTTTTTCCTTCCTCCCTTTCTTTCTGTCATTCTTTCTGCTTCTCTCGGTTTTCCTTCATTCCTTTATTTCCTTCTGTCATTCTCTCTGCTTTCCTCTTTTTGTACATGAGGCTCGATAAGAACCCTAGCCCTAACCCTAACCCTAGGCCTGAGAGCCGCTTCCCCTGAGACTGTCTGTGACCGGAGCAGCGATGACCCTGACCCTGGTCTGCACGGCGGCGGCGGCTCTGCCTCCCTACCTGCCTGCCTGCCTGCCTCCCTGCCTGCCTGGCTGCCTGCCTCCCTGCCTCCCTGCCTGCCTCCCTGCCTGCCTGCCTGCCTGCCTGCCTGCCTGCCTGCCTGCCTGCCTGACTGCCTGCCTCCCTACCTGCCTGCCTGCCTGCCTCCCTGCCTGCCTGCCTGCCTGCCTGCCTGCCTGCCTGCCTGCCTCCCTGCCTGCCTGCCTGCCTCCCTGCCTGCCTGACTGCCTGCCTGCCTGGCTAGCCGGCTGGTTGGGACTCAGAAAAATGGAGGCAATTGCTCTTGTCTTTCTCGCAGACATAGAAAATGACCCACGCCTCACGCTTGTGTGTGTGTATTTTTTTTTATTATTTCTGGGAGAATGGGCGTACAACATTGACTATAGGACTTTTGCTGCACATCCAAAAAATGTGAATTAAAAAAAAAGGAAACTTGGGGCCAGGCCGAGTGAGTTCATGACCTTGGGTGAACGCGAGAGTCAGGAGTGTGCATGAGTGTGTGTGTGTGTGTGATCGATCAAAGGTTAGTTAAACTCACACTCCCCAGCCAGCTTGGCAGTAATGGCTGAACATGTCTGTGAATATTATCGCACCGCAATGACAGATTGTTGAAATGCTTTCGTTTGCAACGTGCCGAGCTCTGTTGGGATGTGCGTTAAAAGGGCCCTTTGCTCATATCAGCTGTCTGACACACAGAGATTGTGGTCAAAAAATGACCAAAGATCTCCCCTGCGATACGGCTGTTGCATTCAAGAATGCTATCTGACTGGTTCTGAAGTGTCACTTGACAGAAGTACTTAACCTTAACTTGTTCGATCATTTTTGCTTTCTTTGGAGAGAGTAAGAATGTAATTTCATGAATCAAAAAGGCCCCAATGAACACAACAACCCGATTAAGCGTTAAAAGTGAAAGAGCTCATTCTTGATCTATGATGTACTCAAACACTTTCATACTTTGGACACTCTGTAACTTTTTGTCCTGGCAATTATGTGAAAGTGAAAGTGATTTATATAATGATAATGAAAAGCCTTGAAAGTTAAGTTTATGAGTCTTGCCTAGTTTCGTCTTTATTGTGACACAATGGTTGATATGCGTATATCATCTTGTAGCCTTGTGATTATGAACAGAACCACACCCGAGACAATATCCATTACCAACCCCGATCCCACTAGTGTTATAATTGCTTAACCATATAACCTAATACTTCCAGTTGTAACTTTCCATGCAACTGCAGTGACACTGCTTTACCCAAACATGGAACAGTTCATTTTAGTCTCCCTTGTAGCAAGACAGAAGACAAAACGCCCACGCAGACAACTGTCTATCATACAGTAATCAGCGACTCTGTCTGTGCGGGTGCCCTTTTCGAAAGACTTGCTTTCGGCTAAGGTTAGTGTCGCAGGCAGGAAAGGCAACCTCGCTAATTTGGCCCTGACAACAAGCTGTCAAGCCTTGGCAGTGATGACAAGACACGCCAGGAAGAAACGGTACGGAGAGCACGGACGGGACAGGAGAAGAATAAACAACCCCAGAGGAGAATTTGCCGCCACTCAGGTTACCTGTCTACATATACAGACAAGCCTCGCTGAGATTATAACAAACAGCTCAAGGCTCCCACAAAGTATACACTGTGAAAACGTGAAGGTTTGGCTCTGCCCTGTCTCAAATGTTAGGGCACTGCACTGTTACATGTGCACTGTTTGGTGCGTTGCGCCACAGCGCCCCCAGGAACCTTTCATTTTTACAATGTACAAGTGGAAAGCAGAGACAAGCAGAGCAGCAAGGCTAGACTACAATTACTTGTGAAGGGACTTGTGGAAGTCAACAAGCGATAAATTCTCCTATCGTCTGATACCATGGACTCTGCAGGAGGCCATAACTCATCCGCCACCCACACAACGCTAGATAATGTCTCAATCAGCAAACACAGGAGATAGTACATGAGACAGTCAAACAATGAATCACGTCGGAAAGAAAAGAGCATACAGGCAGGGTTGGATTAAGATGGACTGGTGCCTCTAGGCTTCAGGTTTATGGAGGCCCCCCTCAGAAGGCAAATTTTGCGGCAAAAACAAGCCAGTGTCATAATTCCAAGATAGGAATTAACAATGACATATGTGCAGACAAATTTCTCAATACTGCATCTTGTCACAATTCTGCCCCCCCCCCCCATATTCCCCCACCCCCTTTGGCCAACTGGGGGCCCCCTGTCTAGTGGGGGCCCCTAGGCTGCAGCCACATCTATCCTGTGGGTTAATCCGGCCCTGCATGCAGGTCCTGAAGTGATTGAGCTGAACTTGAAGAGCTGAAGAGCCTCAGGCTGAGAGAGATGAAGAGGGAAAAAAGGAAAAGAGTTGAGGAGAAAACATTGTGACATGCTGGTAATTTTGGAGGAGTGTAAGTCTTCCTGGAGCGGCCGGGCAGTGTTATTGATAGTTCTTTTGAGCGCACTTGAAGGGAAGGGTTCCATTGTTCGTCTGTTTGAGTATCATTCCTGAGTTAAGTTACTGATTTACTTGTGGTTGAGGAGGGTGGTGGTGAGCAAAAGTCAAAGCAGCCGACACACACATGCACGCGCGCATGCACACAGGCATGCACATAGCCTACACATGCAGGCACGCAGGCACACACACACGCACGCACGCGCACACACACACACACGCACACACACACACACACACTCAAACACACTAACTTGGAGCCAAGTGCACACATACACACATGAACTTGCACAAAAAACGCAGGTAGGGTCTCTACACTTGTGCACAAATGTGCATATGGACACACCCACACACAAAGGCACACACATGTACACACACACTCACACATGCGCGCAAACACGCACTCGCTCACACACATATCCTATGTCCTTGGCATGTCCAGCACATCAACCCTTCACGTGACACGAAGACCATCCTTTGAAACGCCAACAAACCACTGTTTACTATACTATCCCTTCTCAAGTGTGTACACTTGAAACACTCCAATTCCTAAAACAAACACACACAGTTGACACTCCAACAAATGTATAGTATCATGCGCTCCATGGACAACTTAAATGACACACAAATGAACCTAGCGACCAATAAAATAATTACTTGATAGGCGAACAAACAAAGAATAACAAGCGAGTGGCACATGAGTGATGCCTTGATTAAGCCCATGACTAAGATCACATGGAAATCAAGCAGCGATCCTAAGCAAAACTGTTGAAGCATTAACAGTAATCCCCCTGCAGTAATGTAAACAACAGCTCGTCTGTCAATGCCCAGGTGAAGGGAGGAATCAAAAGCTTTAACGAGAGAGAGAGAGAGAGAGAGAGAGAGAGAGAGAGAGAGAGAGAGAGAGAGAGAGAGAGAGAGAGAGCAAGAGAGAGAGAGAGACACCACCAGTCAAGCTTCAACTGCAGAAATACCCCTGGCATGAGATCAGCAGCAGGTAAAGGAGATGTGGGCAGGCCCAACAAGCCGAGCACAGAGGGGCGGCATGATCCAACATGAGCCCTGAGGAAGGATGTGGCTGAGTGCTGTGTGACAATGAGTAACAGGGCAGCCAATAGTGTGTGGGTGTAAAAGGGGTCAGTTGTCCCAGGCACAGGGAGAGAGGGGGCCCAAAATTGGTACCTCAATTCATTGTATACTTGGTGGGATGGGCGGCCTTTCAAATGATGTTGTCCTAGGCCCGACCAAAGCTGCCAGCAGCCATGCGAATAGGGACCACTGCTGCATTACTGTACAGTAAGACACTGCAAAGGCACCAGCATTCCTTATGGATAATAGTTGCACAGACCTGACTGAGACTATACTGAACTTCAGAACCTCTGTGAGGAGAGGAGACGATGTTAAAACTAAATAAAAAGACTGCTTGCCTTTTTTTAGATGACAATGCTGAACTTTTTTTCAGTTGACCATATTTGGTGTGTAGGGTTCGTTTGGGTGAATGAAACATATTTGCCTACCACATCAAACCACGGCGCCAGGGAAACAGATGGTTTGTTGGTGCTTGTCGAGAGGCCATAACTGTTGCAAGGAAATGCAGTGTGGTGCAATAGTCTGAAATGTCATGACCTCAAAGGGTCTTCTCAGCAGTCAGCTCTGGACCAGGGCAGAGTACAGTAGTGACTGACATTTCAAATCTAGTGGCATTCTTTCCTGAGTCACACAGTCACATAGGAGACCAATTACAACTAAAATTATTTCTTTTCTTTACCTTTGCTTTGCCTATGCAAAGTTTTCTATTTGCAAAGTTGATATTGTTTTCACCACAGAAAATACTTACATAATTTGTTTGGAAGCGGCAGTAACTGTGTAACCTGGGATGCCGTTAAGTACAGCTCACTGTTCTTCTCATTTTATGGTCTTATGGATGCTTCCACATTCCTTACATAGCCTACGCAGGAAGTGTCACTGAGCAAAGTGCAGGCCACACTTCTGTAATGTGCAGGTCGATGCCATGATCCATTAGATTTAGAATAGTCTGTTTAGTGTGCAAAAAGTGTGTATTGGAAACAATTGAAAATAATTGATTACAGTAGGTTAACTGTCAATACAAAAAGGCCGTGTAAAAGTCTGACAATCACTTACCTGAGTATCCGGCTTTCTTCATTTTTTATCAGTTAACAGGTATTCGCACAAGTTGGTTACTTCGATCAGTTGAAAATGCCTTCCTCCGTTAGGTGGTCCAATCCCTGTTTATTCGCCGTTCTTGCGCGCTAATAACAGCACCCAATTCTTGGACGGAATACTGTAGTTTGTGCGTCACGTTCCTTGGGTGCGTTGAGGATCACTCCAAAATTGTTCGTTTCACGACAGCTGTACATGCGTTGGCTTTAAAATAATGGATTTTTATTCACCATATCTTTCCCTACCAACCCGAGAGACTGGCAAAAACGGATTCTCGTCTGCTTGACACACCTGAAGGTGTGTCAAACCTCGGAGCAGCACACCTGCACGTTAACGCACGTCCAGTGCGAGGCGGGACTTGCACTGTAGTACTGTATATTTATAAACTGTACACACGGTGATAATTGCGGTGCACCTCATGGTAAGTGTGGGTTTAATGCAAGACGTCATCTATGAGCAATGCATACAAATGTGTGGTGGACCTACACTTCAAAAACATAGTTTTTCACTGGACCGGAGGAACGGATCGAGGACGGGAATTACTTGGGTGTTCAATGTACATAGGAGGTGAATGATTCTCGGAATCATTTCACACATGATGAAAAGGATGAGAAACAACTGGATTACCTCAGGCGAACCTCAGGGGGAAAGCGGCCTCTCTTGAACGTGCGCTCGTGAATCTAGCAATTGCAGGAATCTTGTCATGTATGTCACTATGCTGCGAGATAAATACAACATAGGCTACTTGAGTCGTTGACGTAGATTTTACACAGCACTCAAAACAGATGACACTAAAACGTGGCCATTAACTTGATTTAGTTTTTTTTGGTAACACTTTACTTAAAGCCAACATTATAAGCGCATATATAACAAATTATAATGCACATTATAATTACTAACAACAACGTATTATGACTACACTCATAATGCTTCATGATGCTTTATATTAACAGTTATGAATAACCGTGAATCTAGCTTATAATGCTTTATAAATTCAAGGGTGTCATGAGTGCTCATGACTGGCTACAAACAACAGGCTGCCTGATGGAGCTTATAGTACATTATGAGTACCTATACCCCTCTATGCACAGACCTGGATGATAAACTGTCATAAGGGCTCATACGATGCTATAATGTTTCATGTGAGATCATAAGTCGTCAATGTGTGCTCTAAGTAAAGTGAAGTTCATATGGATGCATCTATGCACTGTATAATGCACATCTATAATGCATCATGTACTGTAAGCCCCATCAGGCAGCCTGTAGTTTATATCCAGTCATGAGCACTCATAATATCCTTGGATTTATTAAGTATTATAAGCTAGATTCGTGGTTTTTCATTACTGTTAACATAAAACATCATGAAACATCATCGGTGTAGTCGTAATGCGTTGTAAGTAATTATAATGTGCATTATAATTTGCTATAAATGCGCTCATAATGCGCTATATGGGCTTCATAGAAAGTGTTACCTTTTTTTTGCATTTGCATTGTGCACCTTTCTGGATACCACAAACTCTTTGTGGTTTGGTATGGAGTATAGGCTTACAAATTGCTGGTAGGATGAAAAAAGTGTACTGCTCTACAACAACAGGGGGAACTAATTGGTTCTACACATTTTCGCCTTCTAATGCGTGCAAAATAAGTGATTGCAAATTGGCAAATTGAAGACAGTAGTACACACTAGCCTACTGCTCTTGCAGCAGGCATATAGGCCTACTGCATATGCAAGCATCATAAGTGCTGCATAATCATGAATCCATCATATGCCACACTGTAAACAAGACCAGTCAGAGATGGCAGCCTGACTGACCCCTTGGCAGCTGCATGTGATGTGTGTTCTCCCCCCTGCAGAATACTCGAAACACTGTGGCCAGACAAACACAGAGACAGACAGACAGGGTCATTGCAATACTTGAGCCAGTCCTCTCCAGGCCAGACCAGGTAAGGAGAGCTGTCACATGACCTCTGGTGGTCAGTTAATAAAAAACAATGTGTTGGTCATTTCCATGGTCAAGGTTAAATCCTGTGCAAAATAATGAGTGCTCTAGACAAGGTGTATTCCCACACACCTATGCACACACAGCCAATATGGCTTATAGAATACTATTCCATAGCATGATCTCTTACAGCATATTATTTTTGAAATTGTAGTTAGGCCTACACAATTACTCTTTTCCAGCATGAATGGAGTGTTTTGAATTAGTCTGGTCATATACCTTTTTTATTATTAATTTCATTTGTACAAGGGGTCTTGGAGAGCTGATTTGAGAAATGATTACTGGTGGGAGGACTCTGTTGAGGTTTAAAATGTGTATCTGATTTTACCCAATCGTTAACGTTTGATTGTGACACGTAATCTGCTTCTATGTAAAACAACATCATTCACCCCCTTCCTGTCTGTCCCCCATTCACTGGATGTAAAGTCAGTAACACAACTCTTTGACACTTGTGTAGCCTTGTGATTAACATCAAACACTGAACCAAACAAGGCAAACAAGTACCTAAAGATTGCAGCATTAAGATGCTTGTGATTCTCAGAAACTGAGACGCTCAGACGTTTTCTTTGGTTGCTTGGTTGCCTATATCTTTGCTTCCCCTTATTACCGCACAAAAGAAGGTTCATTTTCAGTTCTCCCATCACCCCCAAACCCCAACCAACTGAATCTAACTTAAAACCATCTTTGCCTGTTATAACCTTATTGTCCTCAAAATTGTAATGACAAAGTCGTAGCCCCTTAATGCGCGCCGTACCTCCAGTGGCACGCTGTAATAGTCATTGAAATGTAACTACCATAGCACTACAATACTATGACACAACACAGGCCCTTTAGAAATGCACCACGACTTGGTCATTACCATACTGGTAACAACAAATGTATTAAGCCGCGTCTTAAGGGGTTAATCTGTTACTTTAGGTTCTCAGCAATGTCATAGCATTGTTGTTATGATGTAGACTACGTAGTTGAGTCTTTTCCAGTAAAATGTAAACAGCCCCACCAGCAGACCCATCTGCACTATAAAACATTACAAACCAGTTAAACGTAAAAATGTAAAGTCCGCTGCTGCCTTAAGTTTGTAAGTTAACTCAACTCAAGACCTAACTCAACTTGAGGCTTTCTCAAGTTCAGTTAACTTACAAATTTTCGGCAGCAGGGGAACTTACTTTTTACGTTTTGACTGTCAGCAATGTTTTACAGTGTGCACAAAGAGCCTTTGTACAAAGGAAGTCTCTCCTTTATCTTCACACACACACGCTGACACGTCATATGCCTGCTTATTTTTCCAGCTTTAGCAACTCGGATTGAGAGTAAACACGACCACAGTGAGACAAACAGCAACCACAGCATCGTCACTCCAAGCTTTATTGCGAAAAAAACATATTATGTCAACTGCAAATGGAACTTTTGACGTGAGCAGTTAAGATGTCAACGCACAATTACTCACTTACACTTATAAAACATCTGTATAACTAAAAATAAAAGATGTGTCATCATAAATTAAAGGAGGACGAACTTGAGACATTTGGCCGAAGAAATAAGAATTGGTCAAAGAAACGAGAAAACTCCACATCACAATCTTGTACTAAGTAGTATGTAGACAAATAATCAACTACATCATAACAACATTGCTATGAAAATGCAGAGAGCCCTAAGTAACAGATGAAGACTTGGTCATTACTATGTTGGTGACAATAAGGTTATAACAGGGTGACTGCGCTAAGGGGGTAAAAGGAGGAGATGAATCCTGAAGGTTTAGGAATTTTCTGGGCTAAAAGAAATAAAAGCAAAGGAGGTCAAGTATTGTTGTATTTTTATTGCATGTATTGGTGTTTTGACAGAGATTGACATCATTATTTTGCTTTTCGGATGTCCAACCCTATTTATCTTCATTCTTGTAGGTTCCCAGAGTTTACATATGTCAAGATGAGGTGCAAAACTTACTTTTCCCAACTTTTTTAAACTTGTCTCAAAGTCATCATTAGAATGCCACACCAAACAACCCCACAAAATGTCTCTAAAACGCACATATGTGAGGACACTTATTTCGGAAAATATGACCTGTTTGAGCTAATTTACTTCCCCATTAAGATGTACGTATAAACAAAGTGAGACAGCATACATATAAACATAATACAAAATGCAAAAAATATACTTCAAAAACGTATTCAAAACTATGTATAATTGAATAGCATTTTACAAAAGAAAGCACAGACCAATGGAATGGTGTCATTTATTTCCAGAGAGTAATGTCAGAATGAGGAAAGGATGTTGCCAAAGCGCTACACTACTGCATTGAGGTATATCACAGTGCTATATGGTCACTACGGTCTAACCCAACCAAGCTCAAATATGGAGCAGAATCTCAATGTCAGTGGTACATACTGTACATCAACACCAGGCGATGGTGCATCATGATCTGCTTTGCATAGCAGTTCACACAGCGCCTGGGCGGCCCCCGACGAGACCAGAGTGCCCTGTACTGCAGACATGTGGTTATGAGGGCCATAGGCGTGCACAGATAGGGACGAGGTGGTGATAAAGCACCTGCCCCTTTCCCTGCTGGACAAGAAAGGCCCTTTTTCAAAGCTCTTTTCTGAAAGTCTTTTTTTGTCACAAAGTAATGTGGTCCATGTTGACTTGACAATGAATAGCATGAGACAATAATGCCCAGATGTAATATATAGCCTCTATAGTCTAGTAGTAAGGCAGCCGGAAGTTCCACATGCCCCCACCCTGCTCCCCCTTCAGCACCTGCCCCCTCAAATGTCTGTGCACACCACAGATGATGGCTGTATGTATGACCTGCACCTGCATCTGCATGATCTGCTGCTGTGAGATGCGGACAGTGGTCTGCTGTGCTGCCTCTGTGCTTCACGTTCTCCTCAGTGTGGTGCTCATGACCTCATAGACTGAGTCATTGGGCCGGCTCTGGGCTGATGGGGCGCTGCTGCTCAACTTCTTGATCTGCGAAAAAAAAGTGAAGTAAAAATGTTGTATATGATGCCTTCACAAGTGTAACAATGCACAGTACAATGCTACCACGGCTGCTGCCCCAATTACGACTACTATTAGGTATACCAACACTACTACTATTACTGCTACTATTACCAGTAGGCCTAAGAGGGAAGTTGACAGGGAATTCACCTGTCCCAGGCCTGGGAAAGAAGGGGAGCCCAGAATTAGGTCCGCATTTCATTGTATGTATTGGATTTGGGGCCCTTTAGGTGACTTTCTGCGCTGGGCACAGCAGCACTGACTACTAGGGCTACTATTACTATGTACTACTATGATTACTATTACTACTAACACTTCTATCACTACTACTATTACTACTACTACTACTACTACTACTACTACTACTACTACTACTACGAAGAAGAAGAAGAAGAAAAAGAAGAAGAACAGTATACTATATTGATACGAAAAAAGAAGAGGAGGTGGATAAGCATTAAAACAGGGAATGTCATAACAATACATTTGTATTACCTTAGGTATGATGTGGAAAATGATCATCATTGAGAACATGATGAAGACCACAACAGCAGTGACGATGGAGAAGGACACCATGATGATACTGGGTCCAGAGTCATTTGAGCAGACAACAGCGCTGGACACTGGCATTGTGGAGTCAGGTGAAATCGCTGGGAGCGTTGGACACTGCTTAGGCTCTAACAAAACAAACAAAAAACAGCACACACACATGAAATCACAAACACACAGTGACACTAACACACTCCTGTGGGTTAGTGAAGTCCTGTTAAGACGTCAATTTTGTCACAAATTCATATGTTCTGCAATGTACTAGACATTCACCTTTTACCAGAAGTGTGATTATCTCTTTGGAATCAGCCTTGATAACATCACCATTTTCCGTAAGTCCAGAGTACTGACACCAATATATTCCAGAGTCTTCTTCTGTCAGCTGGGTGATGGTTACAGACAGCTTATTCAATGGTCTTGTGAAGCTTATCCGTTTTCTATATTGTGGTTCTATTGTTGGGGATCTACCCTGGGTATTCATGATCAGCACATTGCCTTGCTGGTTTCCTTTAACCACATCAATGTTGTCCATTACACCACTGATGGAGCAGTTGAAGCTGACATTGTCTCCTGGCATCTTGTCCTCCAAAACCAAGGACTTATCTAAGGAGAAGAAAATATTTCTTAACATTAGTACATTTGACCACTGAACATCTAATAGAGAGAGCAAAGACACTAAGCAAAGGAGTTATTTATCACAGAAAGTGTAGCTGTGGTAACCTGGCTACACATGAAGTAGCTTAGTTTCGACTCGCAAACTAGTCATAGCTGTGGAACTACCGGTTGGCATTCAAACAGCGTTGTCACCAGGTTAAGACCATCCCAGTGACTCACTACTCAAGATTCAAAACTACACAGAGCATTGTAATTAGGATGAGGATAGAGCCAGGTCAGATTCATGGTCCAGCTATGAATATCACCTATGGTGCAAGGCTAGACCACCCCACTAGGCAATAAAAAAGGGTCTTGTTTACTAGCTGTAGATGTCTTACATGCAGGATCACAAGGTTTGAGTCCCATGTATGCCAGTAGGATGAATGTTGGTAGGGGTACATTCAGTAACCAGTATCCACCTATAGCTGAAATAACTTGCATCCAAGACCCCATCATTCTGAGGGGAGTGTGCCTGTGTGCCAAGTCTACTTCAAGTATAACCTCCCTATCATACAAAGAATTAGTAGTAGTGCATTCTGTTAAGCATTAAAACAATCCAGCCTGAAGAATATATAAACAAGAGGATTAGCTAAGTATTACCTATGTAAATCATCCCTGTGCAGGATTAGCATGTGCTTTCCATTCTGGTTACCTATTCAGCATTTAAGTAACCACTGCGTCGTTTCCCACCCACCACTTATGTTTCAGCACCAGAAGAGAAACTGCAAGTGGTGCAAAGTGTGATACTAGGTCACATACACAGTATGGAGTCTACCATACCACACCATGGACATGCATGCACAGTAGCATCGGTGAAACACCTGCTTGTGAAGTAGGCCATGCCAGTTAGGCTACATTTCACAACCCCAGGCACTGAAATAAAATCTAGCCTACACTATACTTCTATTTTTTGAGTTGTCTGCAATGTTTTATGTTTGCTGCTCTCTCCGTTATTTTGCTGATTTAGATCTTGTCTCAATTGGCTTCACAATGGCCGTCTATGGGCATGTCCAAATATGTTCTTAAAACACTTAAAACATTTGTTTTTTCGAAAGTATGCGTCTCACTAAGTAGTTAGGGCAATGGCATTCCCTAAGAGGTTTGAAGGCGAAAAATGACTTCTGTCATTTTTATTTGGTATTTTGTGAATTAAAGGGAAAAAAATGTATTTACAAAATGCTACATAAAACATGATAGAAACCATGTTTCGCTATGAAAATTGGGTAACATTTTATTTTAGGGATACATCTATTAGCACTAATACATACAATGTGCCTGTATAAGTAACTTGTAAGGCATGTACAAAGCAAAATCAAACATTTGTTAGGCATGTATTCACAAATGTCTTGTTCATGCACAATAAGGGATTTATTACCAATTTAACCTTAGTAAGGACCTAGTAGGCCTTAGCGTTTGCTTAATACATGCCTTACAAGTTACTTATGCAGACATTAACATTGTATGTATTAGTGCTAATAGATGTATCCCTAAAATAAAGTGTTACCGAAAATTGTTATGGAATACCAGTGAACTCTTACTAGAAAACAAATATTTTGGGTGGATTTAGGTACATAATTGGACATGCCCATAGACGGCCATTCTAAAGCTGGTGGAGACCAAATCCAAATTAGCCAAATAACAGATACAGCAGCAAACGTCAAATAAACGGCGAGAGTTTTTTTTAAACATTGCAGACAACTCAGAAAAGGGGCTTGATGTTGAAAATACTGCCGTTGTCCTTTAACTCTCTGTGATGACTTGGAAAATAAGCAACAGTCTCAATGTGACTACCCTAGAAAAAAAAGGAAAACAAAATAAAATTAAATTGACTAGAGTATGAAACAGCATTGGCAGACATGGACACAAACCACCTGCAAATCGCTGGTAAAATACTATATGAATGGCTTGTAGATCTCAGACACATACTGTACTTACTGTAAAGTGGATGCACTCAAATCAAGTAACTTTCAAAATGTGAACCTTCATTTCAAAATGTGGACTTAATAGTCAAATTTAATTTAGAGCTCCCATCAGACTACAGTGTAACCTGGAGCGTGATATTCCATAAGAAGACACTTACCTTTCAGGACTAATGAGTCACAGACAGAGAAAGCAATGGCTGAAACGAAGACCATTAAAGTTCTGTCCATCTTGGCAACATCCCATAGGTTGAGTGAGCTGTTGAGACTGATACTGTGACACTAGCTGTCAGTGTGACAAGTGATGTTGAAAACAACAAGAGAGGAGAGCACCGCAGATAGTCGGCCAACACACTTTCGCTCTCTGTCAGCAGAACGTTGGTGGAATGGCACATGAGAAGATGAGAGGTTTCTATCAAGTCACAAATAAAGGAGGGGAGGAGATTGGAGGGGGAAGTGAGAAAGTCATTTCAGACGTTTTTTGTTGGTTTTTTTTGCTCCTGGTGACTGCTTAGAGAAAAAACATCACTGGTGCTTAATCTGTGACCTGAAAAAATGGAATTATTGAATTAACACTGCATGCATTTTCCCCCATGAACTTGAACTTGGATTTGGATGTCCAATTGTAATGTCTGATGTGGATTGTCCAATAGGATGTCTAATTGGATGTGGATGTCCAATCAGATGTAGACAGTAGAGGCACTATACCATTTCTCAATTCAGTGACCTCTTGTGAACCCTTCTTTTTTCCCTTTTTGTCTCCATGCTGCATTAACATTACATTAGGTAACATAATACTGCTGGGTAATTTAGATGATTGGGTGGGACTTTCTGGAATAGCAACTGGTTCAGCTTTTTTACTTAAGGCTGGAATAACTGTATCACTGTTGGCATTCACAGGAAATCTGGTGGACTGGCTAGGGCATGTAGAAGCACACCCCAAAGGATCAGTATCACAGTATGAAAAGGCACATGAACGGTTTCAGGTTTTTGGGGAAAACGAAGTAAGGAAAGCATATTGAATGATATTGAATCCATGCCGATATTTACAGACTTAAATGTACTGTATGCCATTGTCCGTCAGTGAACTAAAGTGGCTACAAGACACAATGCTATTTTTGCTGTAGCCTCTTTGTGCAGATGGGCCCATCAGCAGGCCTGTTCACACTTTGCTGGAAAGACTCAACTACATCATAACAATGCTCTGACACAAAAGAGAGCCTTCAGTAACAGATTAAGACTTGGCCATTATAATTTTCAGGACTATACATTTATCAAACGGACTAATATGTTATTTTGACTTTAGCAAAGTGAACAGCCTCCATGTCAAACATAGGCTTGAAAATGATGTCCAACTATTCAAATTAAGTTTTTTTGTTTGTTATATTCATTTCCACCCATTTCAGCACCTCTTTGTGGATTACATACTCTGCATATGAAATGAGCAACATCAAGTTTCGTTCCTTTGCCTACACTAGTCATACCATTTGGCTTGCATAAAAAAACAAACATTTATGTGTTAATCAAGTTGTTCTTCAAACACGCCCACAGAGGACTGGGTCGAAGGTTCAACTTCAAGAAACACAAAAATATGTCAGCGGAGGGGTTTTTCCCCAACGTGTACAGGCAATAAGTGTCTTTTTCCAGTCAGTAAACCATGTCAACACCTGCATTCGAACAGAAACAAACTTACGCAAATGAATCGGTGCAGAGTGGAACATGTGTCAATCAGAGGAGCTTCAGTCGAAATGGCCGTGTCCTATTGGCACAGGCCCCATGTGGAGAGAGAAGGCCAAACGCTCAAGAGGAGTTCACTCTCAACACTTTTTACAGCTTAAGCAAAAACTCCCTCAGTGTGTGTGTGTGTGTGTGTGTGTGTGTGTGTGTGTGTGTGTGTGTGTGTGTGTGTGTGTGTGTGCGCGTGCGCGTGTGTGTGCATGCGTGTGCTTGTTTACAGAAGAAAACTGGTGTTGAAATAAGACAGGACGGACGCAGGCACTCACAGAGACACATAAGTAGCCAGTTGAAACTCATACCTCCATTCCTTTTTACATGTTTTATTTTTAAAAAAAGACATTTCTTCCATTTTTAGAACACCCACCTTCCCCTGAGAACTCAAAACAAACAAACAAACAAACAAACAAAAAACAGCCAAAAACAGAACAAAAACCACAGCAGGAAGTATTTGAGACAGGCGTCTGAAGTGAGATGGCCCCATATCCCTTAGCCAGGATGAGGCTCAGCCCAGCCCAGCACAGCCCAGCGCAGCGTGGCACAGCTCAGCTCTCCACTCTCACCTCTCTGGACTTCCTTTACTTTCCACCGGCTCAGCACCTCACTGGTTCTGTTAAGCATACAGAGAGGAGAATTTCTGATAAAAGAACTCATGTGGTGGCAGGTATATAGAAACACTGAGATTAAAGGTTGTTTTTTTCTGTCCTATGGGGACTAAGAAAAGGTTAGGTACGTTTTGTATTTACGCACAGTAGACCTACGTGTGCATATTTACCATTGTGGGTATACTGAATGTATTTGAGTGTGTCCCACTGTTTGCAGTACCTGTACACTAGTGCATGTGTGTATGCCATAGTGGATATGTGTACTTGTGTGTGTGTGTGTGTGTGTGTGTGTGTGTGTGTGTGTGTGTGTGTGTGTGTGTGTGTGTGTGTGTGTGTGTGTGTGTGAAAGAGAGACAGTGTACCAATGTGCGTATTCTGTGTGTGTAGCGTTAGTACAGTATATCAGAGTGTGTGTGTGTCCACACGCGTGTGTGCGGGCGTGCATGTGTACATGTGTGCGTGCACGCGTCACTGTATGTACATCATGTACAGTCCTCATGTCTCAGTGTGTGCTCACCTGCTGCCCCTGCGGTGGGCCTGGTGGCTGGCTGGGTGTCTGTCCTGGGGCCTGGCTGCTGTAGGAGGCCTGCTGCCTGTAGTACTCGGCCCACGCCGCACTGTAGTCCGTCTGGCCCGACGCAGACGACTGCTGAGACGAACCTCCAGCTTGAGCTACGAGAGAAATGACGATGTGACATATGATACAGTATGATTCTTGGAAACTTACACCAGTCACAATCCAAAAGTGGTCAAATGTGAAAGTGGCTGGTTGATTTTGAACACAAACTAATGACAAAAAACTGACACTGGCCACAGCTACTGAGGTAGCTGGTAAACATGACCTGAAAACATGAACATGGAAAACATCAAAACACACACACACACATGCCAGCCCTCCCTCTGTGTGTATGTACTGTATCAACACCAAAATATGGGTGTCAGAGATCAGATAGTAATTTCTAGAAAGACCTAATTACTGTAGTCATTATAAAAACTATGCTCATCATCATCGCCTTAGTTGAAGGTGAAGATTGTGCCCATCCCAGGAAAAGGTGCAGGACAAAGACTGACTGTCATTTTAGAGTGAGGAGTCCGCACACTTCAAATCCTTTTTTCTTCATTTTTTAAAAATTCCATGGCAAGATATGAGGATAATGTTTCAACTGTTGTCTTCAGCAGATACTCTAAACCAGGGGTGTCAAACTCATTTTGGTCCGGGGGCCGCATACAACCCATGTGGACCTCAAGCGGGCCGCATTAGTAACATCATCGCAAAAAACAAAAAAAAAAACGTAAAGCAGAGGATTAGTGTTCAGTACTATCACGTTTTAAGTGTGTTGAATATGTAGAAAGCAATGCAATACTGATAATCCTATGCAAAATTTCCTTGACTTCATTCATTCATTGGCAACCGTCAATTAATTAAATATGTGACAGATCATTTTGGCAGGGGGTCTGGGGGTTTACTCCCAGAAAAATTTGTATTTCTTATTTGTAATTTCCTGCATTTTCATGCATTCTAACATCCCGTTTCCAGTTTGAGCTTAATAGGAACCAATACAAATCCTATTATATTTATTATTTAATTACAACCAATACCAATACAATACGAATAAGAAGTATTAACATTGTATCTCTATATATGAGGTCTATAATATATGAGCTTTATGAAATGCCTGTTACAGTACAAATTCACTATTTATAATAGAAGTGTGATGTGCACTTTACTACATATATACAGTGTAACAGAGGGGTTAATTGGGTACCATTGGGTTAATGTCAGGCAGGTTTCGATTTTGCCCCGATGGCCGTAATTGCGCATTTCGGTTATTTCATTAAAAAAAAAAAATTAAAAAAAAAAAAAAAAAAAAAAAAAAAATATATATATTTTTTTTTTTACATCCGGGCCGGATGGAACCCTCCCGCGGGCCGGATGCGGGCCGTATGTTTGACACCCCTGCTCTAAACTATCACCATGGCCTTACCCATCTTCTTGTAGTATTCCTCCCAGGCTTTGGTGTAGTCTGGCTGGGTGCCGGGGGCCTGGCTCCCCTGCTGCTGAGGCTGCTGCTGCTGGGGCTGCTGGGGTTGGGGCTGCTCTGCTGGGGCCGGGGCTGGAGGGGGAGCAGTAGAGCCAGGGTTGGTGCCGGGAGACTGGGCAGGCACTCCCCCCGGTGGCTGCTGGTAGTACTGCGAGTAGTAGGCTGCCCACGCCGCATTGGGATCGCCCGCACCGCCTTTATCTGAGGAGAGAGTGGAGTGTTTAGGGGTTAAGGA
This sequence comes from Engraulis encrasicolus, assembly GCF_034702125.1. NCBI lineage: Eukaryota > Metazoa > Chordata > Actinopteri > Clupeiformes > Engraulidae > Engraulis > Engraulis encrasicolus. The sequence goes on from NC_085858.1 coordinate 17,902,684, forward strand.
TAGTGTTTCTCAACGGGGGCGGCACAGCCCCCCAGAGGGCGTTGGGGAGCTCTAGGGGGGCATTGAGAAGGATACAGCGGAGAGGGGGTGGTGCTTAGCTGCCATTGGGGAGCATTAGTCGATTTAACTTTTTAATACTAAGGGGGGCGTTGTCCATCATTTGATGATGTCAAAGGGGCGTTGTGAGGCTTGTGATGAGGCCAAGGGGGCATTTGTTCAAAAAAGGAAGAACCACTGGGTTAGGAGAAACTGTGCTGTCCTGCAAAGGCCTCCTTTTTTGTCTAAATTGAGTTTAGACTGAAAGGGGTGTTCATAACACTTTATTTTAAAATGTGTCCCGTTTTAGAGATGTTAAGTCAAATTTGCTGTAACTGCCATACCCAACCTAATACCAATACTTTGAAGGCCTTTTCGTCAGTTTCAATGTTGGTGCAGTTACTGCACTTTGTAGAGCAGTGTGTAGGTCTAAAACAAGCATAAAAGTCTCTCAAGAACTGTATGTGCTGGTATAAAAGCTAAAAAATGGAGGAAAATTCTGTGGCAGCGATGGTCTGCTCTGCACCTCCTTAAAGGGACAGTTCTGTCAATTTCAACATGCAGTTGTAATGCTCACACTACCCTGGACTTGTCAGTGCCTGAGATTTTTTTCTTCTTCTTCTTTAGCCGTTTCCGAGATCCTGGTCATTGTAATGGGGGCAGCTCTTTGTTTACATTTCAAAAAATATTTTTTATTCATTCCCGAAAACATCCAAAAGGTTATAAAACATCAGCAGACAACTAGCAAACAGCAGTACCTTTTGGGAAAATATTTGGAGTTGGCCTATGTTTCATTTTTTTTAAATGTAAACAAACGCTGCCCCCATTAGAATTGCTCATATCTCGGAAAGGGCTGAGCCGAAAAATGTGGCATCACCGGGTACTGACAAGTCAAGGGTAGCGTGAGCAATACAACAGCATGTTGAAATTGACTGAACTGGTCCTTTAAGGTGGACAGAGGTAGAGAGGAGAGGAGATGGGATGTGAAAAACGATGTGGGTAGGTCTAAAAGCAAACATGTCCGCCTCAGGAAGTGAACACGCTGTAAACAAAATGAAAACTAAAAACCCAGGCTGTGACAGTAATGATCTGCACCTCCCTTATCCCTTAAAGATGGGAGAGAGAGTAAAGAGAGGGGAGTTGGGAGGAGAAAAAGCTGGGCCTACACACACCGGTTCCGCCTAAGTGCGGCACACTGCTCTGCCAATGTTTGATTCCACTGTTTTCAATAGAACCCAGCACACCGGAGCAGATATCCTCGGATGTCTGGAAGGACATCAAAGGCGGTGTGTGGGGTGGTGTAGAAAACAGTGGGATCCAACATGTTGGCAGAGCAGTGCTCTGCACTTTGGCAGAACCAGTGTGCAGAGGCCCTAAGCCTCCAGCATTTGATATGCTAGAACAAAAAGTAAATTAAGATCAGAAGCACACGCCCATGGCTGCAATGACCCAGGCCTGCTTCATCCGGGCAGAGAGAGGAGAGTGGAGGAGAGCTGGGGATGAGGGGAACTGAATAGGCCTAAGGGCAAACACGTCAGCCTCAAGCAGTCGACACGCTGGACCAAACAGTAAACAGACAAAAATAAAGAATGGGGAGAGTGAATGAGAGATGGGGAGAAGGGAACCGTGTAGGCCTAAAGGCAAACATGTCCGCCGCAAGCAGTCTACACTCTGGAACAAAGAGTAAAATAAATATAGAAGCAAGGTCTGAGACAGCAATGGCCTGCATCTTCTTTATCTGGGCAGAGATGGGAAGAATGAATGAGAGTTGGGTATGATTGGAACTCAATAGGCCTAAAGGCAAACACATCCGCCTCAAGCAGGCTATGGTCTGGAACAAAAGGTTAAGAAAAACAAAAAATCTCTGACAGCAGTGGTCTACATCTACAACAGGTTTATCTGGACAAAGGAAACTGTAAGCCTACTGCCATGAGTACACCAAGAGTGACCTGCGCTACCGTAGCGACGGAAGTCATTATTTCTCTATGGAGGGTAAGCGAACAAAGTGACCAAAGCCAATTTGCGGGGAGCGACCTGATCGACCACAGTGAATTTCAGCAATTAAAGTCAAGCTAATATTATGGTAATGAGCTATGACGTGGGTAGGCGAAAACCAATTGGAATGTTCATATCTTCGAATGCCCCAGGCTGACAAGCCAGAGCCTTTATGTAATTATTTGAATCAAACATGTCAATGTCACGTCCAGAGTCTGCCTGATGAAGGTCTAAGGACCGAAAGCTTGCAAGTCAAGTAAAGTTTCTTTGCACAAAAATAGACCTGAAGTGTGCGGATTGTCTTATTTTTATACAGAATTATCTACTGAATCCTGCACCTTCAAAACAGATGAGCGGTGGCCTATCACAACTTACGTCCAGAGCAAATAAAGCAAACTCATGGCAGAACTTCTTCTACAACCTCGGCTACTAAGGTCGTGTATGTCTTTTCTGGTCTACACGGAGCTCGAGGTATGAATGTAGTGTAGTCTGGGTAGTGGACACAAAAAGCAAACTAAAACCACAGAGGTAAAGTCCACGACAGCTATGTCCTCCCATAAAGTTTTGTAATCATTCATAACGCTTCGGGCATGCACCCATCATCAGACTTCATAAATGATTAAATAACACACTGGTGTTTTGGAATTTTGTTTTAGTGGATATTGCACAGGAATAAACTACAAAATATTAATATGAAACAATAACATAATATTGTATGTTATTTCTGGATTTCTTTTGTCTGAGAATACTGCTGATATTTATCCATCACATGGGGATCTAGAACATATTAGCTACTGTGAGAGAAGGGTGAGGGTGTAGGTTTGGAATGAGGACTGAGAAGCACACTTGAAATCATTTTTTCGTTGATTTTTTTTTCAAATTCCATGGCAGGATTACATTTCGATCATTGTCTTCATTGCCGTGGAATAAAAAAAACAAAGAATAAAGGATTTCAAGTGTGCAGACTGCTCACTCCAAACGTACACCATCAATAATCACTCCAAACTAACAGTCAGCCTTTGTCCTGCACATTTTCCTGGGATGTGCATAATCTTCACCCCCAACTGATCATTGTTGGTGACAAGTGTTGAAAAGACTGAACAGAGAGAGAGAGAGAGAGAGAGAGAGAGAGAGAGAGAGAGAGAGAGAGAGAGAGAGAGAGAGAGAGAGAGAGAGGGAGAGAGAGAGACAGAGAGAGAGAGAGAGAGAGAGAGAGCTGACGTGAGACTCACTGGGGTCATGGGGCCCAGGAACCTGCCACTGTTGGTAGCCACCGCTCCAGCCTTGGGAAGGGTACTGGTAGGGAGGGGGTGGACCGCCACTGCAAAGACAACCACATCCTCATTAATGATTTTAAAGTAATTGTGAATTATTCACTAGATATACGCAGGGCTCTAAATTAACACCTGCCAACCGACCAAATGCTGGTGAAAATTCAGTTTGACTGGTAGAAAAGAAACCGTACTAGCCACTTGACCATTAGTGAGTGCGTGTTTGGCTAGCAAGATCATCATCTACTCATTATTTTGGCTGGTGATGAAAACAGTGAATTTACAGCAATACATGTACATACTAGTTTGTGCAATCATTTGTAGACCTTTAATCTTACTTGGCTATGAAGAAGCTTCTAATAAAAACACAAATTAACATCGGGAAAAGCATCAGTCTTTCACTGATATTCTGCCCTTAGACTGGGACCTTGTGTCAGAGGCTGGTTCTGCTTTATGTCAGAGCCACAGATATGCAGTAATCACAATCAGCATAACTCAACAACATAACATACGCATTATAACAACGGCTCTGTCTATTGTGTCTATGCAGTGCCCTCTTGTGGCCACACTGCAAATTACAAAAATACTGGCGTTCAGAAGTAGGTGCAAATATTTCTGGGTCATGGTCAGTACTCACGGTGGGCCGGGGGCCCCTGGAGGGCCAGGGTTGTAGGGACTGGGGTTGTAGGGACCCATGGGTGGGGAGGGGCCTGGACCACCCATACCCGGGCCCAGAGGACACAGGGGACCCTGGCGAATCAAACACAAGCACAAGTTATCGATCAGAGGTACTAGGACAATTAAAGGTTTAGACACTGACATTGGCAATATTTAGCTATAATTTCTCAACCCTGAAAAAAAGAATGTGTCCTCTCTCAAAGCCCTTTTTCATCTAGTCATTATCAGTGCCGTTCTCTAAAGTTTTTCTCATCCTTCTAAAGCTCCACTTCAACCACACTAAAAAATGCTGCTCTTATTCATAATAGCAAATCTGTGAAGGACGTTATTTTTCACTTAGTTTGCACTCCGCCACACTGACAAGGATGTTAAGTGTCTACATTAGCCACACCGAGAGTCTGAAGAAGACATTTTTGTTTAGTCAGCCACTTAAGGACTCTTGAAAAGCTCTAGCACTGCAGAATTTGAGAGATTGGCCTTCATAGGTCCATTAATACTACAAGTATTTTCAAGTACCATGCATCTCCATACAGCGAAGCCGGTAAGGGGGTACGAAAGGGTCAGTTGGACAGGGCCCAGGGAGAGACGGGTCTCAGAATTGCGTCATTACATTGTGTATATTGGGTGAGGGGACCTTTCAGATCACTTTGTCCCAGGTTTGGCCAAAGCTGTCAGCAGCCCTGCCCCAAAGTATGAGGTCTGTGTCTGTGTATGCTTGGGTTAGATTTATAGTTGCTTTGTCCTGGTAACAATTGTGAAAAACTTGATCTAAACCCAAGCCCAAGAGTAACAGCCCAGATATTTCACATGACCTTAAAAGAATGACAGAACTGGGGCGATCTTTAAAAAAATTGGTTTATTTTTATCCACGGCTATGCTAGACCACAGGCTCATCTTTCTTAAGCCATGTTTAGATATAGATCTATCTACTTGCTCATGGACAGGCCATAACCGACAAGGACCTTTAAATGCTTCTGACTCGAATGTGCTGATGAGAACTCAGATTTGAAGTTGGATTGAACACGGGCAATTACCAATAGGAATTTAACTTATTTTTGATTGCCGGGTGACAAAAAACAACTGACACTTTCACAGTGGGAAATGAATAGTTGGTAAACCTTGAAAATGGATTGGCTGAAAAAGTTGTCAAGAAAGGGAATTTCAGAAAGGGAATTTCCATGGGGAAACACAATACGGGACAAAGATTAACTAGACCTGGCAAATGAATGATTTTCAAATCTCGACCATGAAAAAATCAGCACTATGATTGACCAGCCTTGGGCATAATTTAATGATTCCTGTATCCGGTAAGATCTATTGATGCTTTTAAAGATAGGTTTTAAATTATCTCAAACTGTTGGCGCTGTGAAGAATTTACAAAAAAATCATGTCGGAAATTGATATGATTGTGATAGATTGTTATATTTTTTTCCCCACATCAATCAGCAGTAACACCGTAAGAACCTTCATTATCTCTAGATTGAGACATTTGTCTTAGTCATTGAAAGGGAGATTACGCAAACTCATTAATTACATCTGACTCCCATTGATCCACACACCACACACACATCCATGTATGCATCACAGTATGTGAGCAGTGATGGACAAAATGGATCCATTAGTTACAATCTAGTGCTACATATCGCAAATGACCTTGTTTTATCTGTCCAATTCATCCAGGTGATCAGTCAACCAGCCAGGCTGAATTAGACGGGTAAACTAAGTCATTTGGACATATGGAACTAGATTATAACTAATGACTAATGCCCATCAGAGGTAAGAACGGGTAAAAAAATCCAAGCCCGAACCGACATGGGCCCATGGGAATTGGGCCGGGCCCGGCCCGAGGCCGACTAATTATTGGATGTGTAGGCCCGAGCCCGAGGGAAGCCCGAAATTTCAAATTTTATTTATAAGGAGGGGTGATCTATGATAACAAATCAAAGCCCTTAAATTAAAGCCATTAAAGTATTTTGTTACGAAATCTAAGTTAAATAGACTGTATAAACATGCAGGCCATCTTTTATATTTCTGTGTATGCTGCACTGCAGTGCACAGAGGTTACATTAAGCGATAATCCATCATTGACGCTTTTTTTAAGAGTTGGCGGAAAATTTTAAGGGCGTCCGTCATTTTGACCGGCTGATCATTGGGCCATAAGCCACAGCAGCAGTACGACCTTAAAAATCTAGCGCGGCACTTTCACAGAGAGAGACAGCGAGACAAAGAAGAACAACGACGCGAGCAGCAGAACAGGAATGAAGGAGTTCTTGAATTGCCATTGCAAGAGTTTATTAGGCTACAGTATGTGTCGGGTTGATGAGGCGACCTCTGTTTTTTGCAGACCACGCGTCTCTCGTGGCCAAAACACGGCCGAAATGCCTCAGCGCACTGTGATGGGAGGGAGAGGCGAGGGAAAGCGCGTGCATTCTAGCAGCAGGCACTGCACTGCTGGATTATCAACTGACGTGGAATATTATTAACGCACAGCCTACATAGCCTATTCATTTATTTAAAAAAAAAAAAAAAAAAAACTGTCAACGATCGAGAAGCCGAACCCGACCCTACCCGAACGTAATGAGTGACATTTCAGGCCCGACCCGACCCGAAATTGGCTCGGGTTCGGGTTCGGGCTCGGGCCTGGGCCAAAAATCATAGGTCTAATGTGCATCACTGTATGTGAATACCTGGTACAGGAGTGGGGAACCTATGTTTCGACATATTTTTGATGCAATGCAGTTTCACATGAAATATGACATGTTTTGTAAAGAAATGTTAGAAATGACATTAGCAATACAATTAAGTTATATTTTCAGGGGACCTAGCGATGGTGGGGTCTGTTGTAAAGGTAGCCTAAAGTGCAGGGGGAAATCCTGGTTTGTGATCATAGTACGGCACGGAGGACTTCATACAATTTGAAGAAGCCCTTCGAATGAAAAAGGTTCCCCACCCCTGCAGTGTCTGTGAATACCACTTAAAGCAGTGTTTCTTAACCTGGGGGTGCGCCAGAGATTTTAGGGGGTGCGCGGAATTTTGTTTGTGTTGAGGTTGTGACCAAAATTCTGCTTCCAAACATTATAATTAGGTCAAATCAAGACCAAATTAAAACATGTTTGGGTCCCCATATCAAGTCATTAAAGTATTGATTGATGTCTAAAGCAAGAATCATTGTAATTAATCACTCAAATATTTTTTTAGTGCGTATACACGCGTAGACGCTTGGGTTGGGGGTGCGCGGCTTGTCTTGGGCACAGGTTAGGGGGTGCTTCAAGAAAAAAAGATTAAGAACCACTGACTTAAAGGACCACTTCAGTCAATTTCAGTATGCTGTTGTAATTGCTCACGCTACTCTTGACTTGTTAGTACCCGGTGATGCCACATGTTTCGGCTCAGCCCTTTCCGACATATGAGCTATTCTAATGGGGGCAGCGTTTGTTTACGTTTCAATTTTTTTTAACATAGGCCTATTCCAAATTTTTTTCCAAAAGGTACCGCTATTTGCTAGTTGTATGTTGATGTTGTATAACCTTTTGGATGTTTTTGGGATTTTTATTTTATTTTTATTTTTTTTTTAAATGTAAACAAAGCGCTGCCCCCATTACAATGACCAGGATCTCTGAAAAGGCTGAAGAAGAAAAAAAAAACTCAGGTACTGACAAGTCCAGGGTAGTGTGAGCATTACAACTGCATGTTGAAATTGACTGAAGTTATCCTTTAATACCTCCTTCCACCCTCTCACCTCTATCTTGTCCTCGATGAGCTGCTTGGCGTGGTCAATCTGCTGGGGGGAGCCCCGGATGATGAACACCTTGAAGTTGGGGTCCCCGTTGGGCGGGGGCTGGTTGGAGATCTCCACAAAGGCTCCGGTCTGCTGGTTGATGGCCTTCACGTTCTCACCGCCGCGCCCGATCACTAGGCCACACTTGTGGGCCGGCACGGAGAAGGCCATCTCCCCGCCTGGAGGTCCACCCCAGCCACCACCACCACCACCCGGACCCCGGTCCCTGCCACCACCCCCGCCCGGGGGCATGCCTGGAGGACCTGGGGGACCCTGTGGAGTACGGAGGACAAGTTGAAGACAGAGTGTACAGAGACTTATATCACGAACACACAGTATTCAATGAATAAATTACTGCCTGATGAAGACTTAAGCTGAAATGTATCAACATACATTTAATCATGTTCAAACAGAGAAGTGGTAGGTATTTACGACAATTGAATTGACTAGTTCTAAAAAATATTGTGACACAACATCTATAATATCTTATATATAAAGACACATTTTTTACCGTCCTTCCAGTGTAGCTTGAAAGGAAAAAAATACAAACAACAAGAGATATGCCCTCATTCTGTTGAATCTGATTGTGGGTGTTTTGGCGTGCGGAACACACTCATACCCCGTGACCTTCGTCTCGCACCCGGACGCTCTGCACCAGGTCATTGATGATGCGTGCAGCGTGGTCACAGCACTCTGGAGGGCCCATGATGTGGGCGATCTTATCTGGACCTGTGCCATCATCTGGAGAGAGAGAGAGAGAGAGAGAGAGAGAGAGAGAGAGGGAAAGAGGGAAAGAGGGAAAGAGATAGAGAAGCAGAAAGAACTCACTTAACAATTGAGAAGCCATCAAACATTTCAGTATTGGGGAATTAGTGGTGTGAGTAGATGACCTACCTGGTTTGAACTGTATTCGGACGCTGGCATCACTCTGTATCTTCTTGATCATTTCGCCATTGCGGCCAATCACCACCCCCACAGAGTGCCGAGGGACTGGAATCTGAGATGTGGGAAACTCATTGAATAAAAAAAATCAACCACTCAGCTTTTCCACACAAATGCACCAGGATCTAACACACACACACACACGGACACGGACACGGACACAGGATCCATGCTACAAGAAAAACGCAACAGGTCCTTCTGTCTTTGAAAACAGACTTGACACGCATCCATAAAACCACAGACAAAAGAAAGAAAAAACTCACATCTATGCCTCCACCACCACCACCACCACCACCACCTCCTCCTCCTCCTCCTCCCCCCATGCGGGAGCCATAGTCGTTGCGGTCTCCGTAGCCCGGCTGGTCCCTCTCTCTCAGGATCTCCAGCACCATCTCCTTGGCTTGCTGCAGGCAGGAGAAACATCACAGGAGGAGATAAGAGACCAGACAGTAACACTAAACAACACCAACAGTATTCCAGACAGCAGGTTTAATCAATGAGCTTTAATACACGTACACTGTTGACTCAGAGGGAGTGGTTATGCTCCTAATGGAAGAGGCCTTTGGCTTGAGTTTTGCAAGAACATTGAGAATTCAGAAGACTCATATATTAGTGGGGTCACCATTTAACTCTGAGCTAATTTAGCTGAGTTAGTGACTGAACCAACCAAGATCCCCCTCAGATCTCTACCAGTCAGTAACACATTTTACCTCAGCGTCATTAGATGTAAATCTCACGAACAGAGGCGGGTAACCTTGATTTCAGAATGCTGCGTTGAATTAAGTCTATCTGGGCCAGTGAAATCATTCATGAGCTTAGTCTACCTGGCTGAGGAGTTGTGTCAACTAAAAAAGGCTGGCTGTAACAGAATGACACAAGCGTGACCTTTTCCCCTCTGGACCCAGATTACCCATCTCTGCCCTTAAGCTGACAAAATCTTTCAAGAGCAGTCTCAGTTCATCTCCACAGCAGCCACAGTAAAAAAGCGCCGTGGGAGAGGAGGCTGGAACATACATTATGAACGCAGCTCACCACCTTTGAGGTTGTACATTATTCATGGTCACTCACATCCACAAAGTATAAAGTACCACCTGGGGCAAGAGTTGCCCTGCAGCTTTTAGAATGAGGACTTCTTGTGACTGGAGGGTCGTAGGTTCGAACCTGCAGGGATCACTGGGTTGTCAGGTATCCTGGCCTTATTTGTTTAACGTTGGCATCAGATGCATCTGTATGCTGTATATTTGTGTGGATTTTTGTCAGTCAAAAAGACTGCCAAGAGATCATTTTTTGCTTATGCACGATAGTTGTCAAGAAGCAAGAGCACTAGCTTACTTTGTAACCATAAGTTGACAGCAGTATTCCAAGGAATAATTCTGTTATGCAAAAATAACAGAAATGACAGGGCTTCTCCCTTCACACATCCAAACATCCATCAGTTGCGACATACACAAGAACCAACTATGCCGACTATCTTTCTTTTTCTTTTTCTAAGTATGATTTTTCTGGGGGGCTTTTTGGGCCTTTATTACGACAGGATAGTGTGAGAGGAGAGAGGAAATGAGCTGGAGAGAGACACGGGGTAGGGCGGGGAAATGACCCCGGCCGGCCTCGAACCGGGGTCCCCATGGGCATGCAAGCCCAAATGTGGGGGGCTTAGTGCGCTGCGCCACAGCGCCCCCGGGCTGAGCAAATTTTCTACTTTTCCAATCATACAAACATAAGGCTGACACTCACAGTCAATTATATATAAGGCCAGCATATCTCACTAACCAAGGATCCATTTTCAGCAAGGTGCCCTCCACAAAATGATACTCCCTGAACATCGTCCGTCCACCCGCCCAACCAAAACTACTCACGTGTTGTGTTGCTGGGTTTAAATGCAGACATCTACGTACTGTATGTCACAATTGTGTGCACTCACTGTGTAATCACAAAAGACAAAAAAATGGCACACACAATCACTTTGTCACTTTATATCCTGGCCTAGGTGTGGTATGGGGGTGTGCTGTGCCATTTTCACCTTCGGGGGCCCAGTTAAAGTGCCTGAGGTTCAGTGTAGACCCACACCTGGACTTTGAACGGCTCCCCGATAATGCGCAGCGGCTTGTCCACGTTGGGGCCCTGGGAGCCATCTTGGATCAGGATCATCTTCACGCCCGCGCGCTCCTGTTTGGAGAGGGATACACACACACACATGCGCATACACATATGCAGACACATACATACAGACACACACACACAAACAACCAGGCGGAGAGAGAGAGAGGGGGGGCAAAACACACACACACCGAGGGAGAAAAAAGAAAAACATACACAACCACAAACACACACGCACATCCAGACGCAAGTACAAATACAAGTGCAGGTACATGTTAATATGCCGCCCTTTTTGGGGAACGTAGCCTAAGAGAATGTACAGTAGAAACTATCTTCGCTAGGCTACAACACTGATCGAGGGGACAATATACAAATTGGAAACACTTTGTCAGCACTGTCACAAAATCACCCTTGCTTCGACTCATAGACACAATCTGTATTTGATTACCACTGTTATTATTGCTTTTTGGTTTGTCTTCTTGGACATCTTACTGCTAAGATTGCGAGTAAAAGTGTGCTTTACTTAGCAAAGTTCTGTACACTTCCTGTACGGTTAATTTTAGTAGCCTCTTGTGCAGATGAGGTCGCCGGTGGGCCTAGTCACTATTTGCAGAAAATATTCACATCATAACAACATTGCTAAGACATTACAGAGAGCCTGATGTAACAGATAAAGACATAGCCATTACAACTGTGGTGACAGTAAGGTTATAACATAGACTCTGCGCAAAGGGGTTACAGTAAATAAGCTTGATTCTTTTTCCAGATCGGTCATTCACTCTGTACCTGTAGTTGTTTGATGGTCTCTCCCTTCTTGCCGATGATGAGTCCGGCCTTGCCGGCGGGGATGGTCATCTCCTGCACAGAGCCGTTCTGTCCGTTGCTGCCCGAGTCCTGGAAGGGGGCTGGAGGAGTGCCTCGACCCCGCGACACAATGTCATCCAGCAGCATCTTGGCTTTCCTGAGGGGTGGAGAGCCAACAGCATGAGTATGAGAGTAGCCAAAGAAACTGAAGCAGAGGTCTAGTCATTTAAATTACACTTAGCAGACGCTTTAATCCAAAGCGAATTACTATTTTTCCGGGGAGTTGGTTACAGTCCCTGGAGCAATGTGGGGTTAGGAGCCTTGCTCAACGGCACATCTGCCATGGATGGAAGTGTAGGGAGAGGTAAGGGTGGGATTTGAAACCTGCAACCCTCTGATCTTAAGACTACCTCCCTAACCATTAAGCCACAGCTGCTCTACTGCTTATTTCACACACGCACTAGTGCTTGTTCCATCATTGAGGACCTTCAAGAGTGCTTAGGCTCCCCTACCCAACATGTGTTCAGTGATCTCCTGTCTACAGCAGTGGTACTTCCGTTCCAAACCCGTTCAATATTGTTTAACCATGTACTGTCATCCACTATTCAAAAGTTCAAGACATGATGAAATGATCAAGTTAGAACATGATGAAATGTAGGTCAGTAAACGTATGTCCCATTTCTCTGCACTCATATTTCACTTAGTTTCCTCTTCCACTCTCTTCGTAGTGGGGGACCCACCCTCACTCTGATTCAAGGGGGAGTTTTATTTGAAGGGACTTTAAGCACTTCCCCGTCTCAAAAGTATTTGGACACGTCACACTCTCACATTCCCCCACAAAAGAATTTTAGTGCTAAAAACGAGTGAAACTGGTAGTAATGGGTGTCTCACACACTTCTCTCGAAGTGATGATGTGTGCTCACACACACACACACACACACACACACACACACACACACACACACACACACACACACACACACACACACACACACACACACACACACACACACACACACTTACTGTATGGCGTCTGGTGATCCTGTGAGGGAAACACTCCTCTCGGGCAGACCTCCACTGTCTGAAAGTAAGCACACACACACGTAGACTACTTCAATAGACGCAGTACGCATCACCTAGGTTAACCCTAAAACTCTGCTATGCTATGAACAACTACTCTGTGACTTCCTGACGTACTCTCTTCCAGTGAGTCATCGTTCCAGAACTGTGGTGAAGTGGTGAAAGGAACTGTGGGTAAACACTGTGATAAAAATAAAAGACTGAAAAGAAGGGATGTGACTTGATCCCCAAATCAGTGTATAAAATAGCGATGCTGAAGAATAGCAAAGATTTGTGAACGGCTGTATCTTGAGAGCGCTATTTGGCAATGGAATCTATCAGAAGCCTACACTGAAATAATAATGAAATGTATTGTTCATCCCTTTGATCCAGACAATACAAAAAGAGATTGTATTGTGGACTTTTCATTTCAAATTCCGCAGCAAGTCATTCTCCATTCACCAGAAGTCTCCAAGGAATATGATGCAGTCACCTTGACCTTAAATTAACCTGTAACAGATGTTAAGCATATGCATCCTGATGGATACTGAGCAAGTGTAGTTTTACAATTAAAAAATCTTTAGCCAAGTCATACTCCTGTAAATGATTAAACTTTATTCCTGGTACACTCTCTCCAATACACCTTCCCAGCTCTGTCTCAACCAACAAACCCTTTCCTGCTACAATCTGGGCCATTGCAATTCTATGGACAACCCAAACTGTCACGTGAGGGTCTCTGGAGCATAAAGCCCCAGTGCTAGTTTTTCTCATTTGAATGACAGTGTTCGCACCATTGAAGAAAATGGAAATGGATATTGAAGCTTTTGCAACAACCTCTGCAATATAACAGTAACCTTTTTACAGACAATCAATCAGCTAAAAGGCGACTTCTGGTGACGATGACCATGGCATTGATACTGGTGCTGGCTTGGGCGTTCGAAACAAAAACTGGTGCAATGCACTCCTTAGCATCCCACCTCACAGGTTTACTGGCTGAATAAAAAGCCCCATGTGGACGTGAACCCGTAGCCCCTTAACGCACGCTGTTCCACCACTGGAACACTGTAATGTAATAGTCACTGTACTACACCACTATGGCAGTGCACAGCGCCTTTAGTAATACATTACGACTTTGTCATTGCCATTATGGTAATGGGTAATTTAGAACAGGGGACGTGTCTTAGCTCAGTTGCACTTGTAGCATCTGGACCACACCACCAAGCCTTACTTACCTGAAGCTATCTGCACTTTGCAGCCAGAGTCCTGCTGGATCTTATTAATCTGCTCACCACCACGTCCAATTACTGCAGCAAAGAGAGAGAGAGAGGGAGAGAGAGCGAGAGAGAGAGAGAAGGAGAAGTCCAAGGACAATTACTTATTTGTATTCCTATACTGGCCAAATCCATCATCCCCTTTCTCCCTCACCCCCGTTACAGAAAACAGAAACAAACAAACACAACTCTGGCAGGACGGACTGCAAGAGCACTGAAGTACCCATTGCTGTTGCGACTGCATACACCTAAAACATAGCCTCAAAATGTGCACTTTTACACCCGTGGAACACTGTAAATAGTCGTTCAAAAGACTTTACCATAGTAATACACTATTACAACATTACATGGAGCCTTAAGTAATAGGTAAGTAATAGCTAACCACCACTACATTTATAACAGGTTGCCATATCTTATCAGATTAAGATCATGTTAGCACACATGTGCCTCTTTTCCACTGCCGGTTTTCTGTTAGCCTACAGCTCGACAAAACGCGGCTCGGCCGCCATTTTTTTCTTTTCAAATAAGCATGACACAGCCCAATCGTAAAGTCAAATGTGGCGGCCGAGTCGCGCTGTGTTGAGCTGTAGGCCTACCAGAAACTCGGCAGTGGAAAACAGGCAATGCATTGGAGAGCTTGCTTGCACACTCACTGAGTCCCACCATGCTGTCTGGTACACTGTACTCCTCTGTGGCGGAGGCAGGTCTGCTGCAAAAGGAACACAAACAAAGCTTCATAAGAGGATAAATGGAGCATGATGAATTGAATCTTGATCTGTTCTATTGGCAATATGAAAACAATATGAAATGTTTATCTCCTTTTACGTCTAATTCTCATAGTTTTTCCACTTTTTCAAATGTAGGCTGTCGGGACATGAACCATTTATCCATTTACCTTTGCTGGGCAAGAGCTGCCAACTGAGCCCCAATGGCTGGAGGAACATAAAGAGAGAGAGAGAGAGAGAAAAAAAAGGATCACAGTGAAAAATACTGTGACAGTGCACTTCAGCAACAATAGCGGAGGTGATAAAAAATAGAGGACAGGGACAATGGGAGAACGTCTGGAGGGCAGTAACTGCTCCAAGCCGAGACAAGTAAAAACTCAGGTGAAAAGAAAGGTGTGACGTAAAACAAAGCAAACAACTGAAAAATAATACTCGCTGTAAACACTTACCCAGAGCTGTGGCTGGGTCTCGATCACATTGCGGTGCCATTTTCTTGCTTTCTGGTTGGTCTGCGGGACAATTAACCCAAGAGCCATAGAAGTCATAAAAGGTCATATACTGTAACATTATACTCTACTGCAGGACAAAATCAGCGCACTACCAGAAAGCACTGTACACAACAGCAATAGGAGCACACCTCCCTCTGAGCTTCCCTTTCAGCAAGTTTAATTAAATTAGCTTGCAAACTGCATCTAATTCACTTCATTATTTTGGCACCAGCACATTTCCATACCGGCATTGCATTCATTTCCATAAACACTCAAAAAGCACACTGACTGCAACCCTACTACAACCTCCCTGATATGGAGGACGATATTACTTAACTTTTATTTATTACTTACTTCAAATATTGTCACTTGAACACATAAATAGTGGAATATAACCAGTGCAACCTCTCCATGGCCAATGCTTATCTGCATCTTTACGCATCAGGAAAGACCTTAGCGCATAGACAGAACGCAGCCAACCCTGAGCCACCATAAATATCACTACAGTACAATGACACCAAGGACAGGTGATTCAACACAATGACAGCCCATTGTCTTCTTCCGCTCACTTTCCACTGCGGATCTTCCTGGGATGATTCATAGTGCCTGTTTCACATGTCACATAAAGAAAACGCATACATTTGATCACACCACGAAGCACACACCACATATCATCAGAAAAATAAGCTGTGCAATTTCATTTAAAGATACCAACTGACCTTCACACGATAATCATCATACCACCAGTTTTTTTAACAACACCAACACAACCAACCAACTCTTCATTGTCATGTACACTGTACAGTGGTGAAGCCCAATAAACTGGTACCATACCTACAGTGGTAGGCCCAAATAACTAAGTCCGCACCGCCACAGGCTTTGTTTTTGCGGTGGGTGGGGTTGGGTGTCTAGAGGGGTGCGCTGTGCTGTTTCTGAGGAGTGTCTGTTACCGGCATCCTCCAGCTGCCTCTTCTGCGCCGTGGAGAAGGGGAAGCCTGAGGGAGCGTCTCCTGAGCTGGGGCTCAGCATGGGCGGCCCTCCCGCGTCGCCCCCGATCTTTGCAGCTATCTGGGAAGAAAAACATGGAAGTATTTAAGCGGAGCAAGCAGGGGGGCTGTGGGGGAAGTTGCCCTGGGCCCAGGGCTACAGGGGGGGGGCACCTTGGCCCAATCTACCTTGCTGATGTATTTTAAAAAAATGTGATGTTGTGATAAACACTGACATTGACACATTTCAGGTCGTCACCTCGCCCTGTCCCGTACTGTGAACTATTAGTCCCGCCCCTGCACAGAAGCCTGGGGGTGAGGTGGTACTGCCCCACTGAACCCACCCAGGAAAATGATAGTACATTTTCACGTTACATTTTGCATGCATGCCTTTATCTGAAGCTATTTACAAAACAGGACATAAGAAAGACACGGAAGCGGGGTAAGGTCCTGTGGCGTAGTAGCCTGGGAACTCCCATACTGCCTTTAGTTCTACACAATCGTTTCGATCTGAAAGACAGTATGGCGAGGATGACTCATAACGTACAAGATCATGGGATCTGTGTCATAATGGCCAAGCATTCCGACCTTAACAGTTTCTCTGCCCAATCAGAGAGCAGGGCAGTGTGTCATAATAGCCAAGTATTCCGGCCCCATACGGAATTTACAATAGGCAACTCCCCAGACCTAATCTCACTTGTGATTAGGTCTGGTGTTAACCAGGCAAGTGGCGTAGTGGTCAATGTGTTATTCAGGTGTGTAGATACGCCCACCATACAGTGATGACCCATGACCAGTCTCATGCTGCATATTCTAAGACTTACCGGTAGTTTTATAGAGTAACAGTATAGTTAGCATACCTCACTAGAACACTACAGAAGGTATAGTACCCAACTGGTGAGGTCAGGTCACCCACCCAACCAGGACAAGGATATCACATTTTCACATTACAGATTTTGCCGACAACTTTATCCAAAGCTATTTCCAACAGAGGGTACAAACAGCCACAACTGTGTGCAGAAACACAGTAAATTTGCCAGTGTTAATTTTGCAGTGTTAAGGCTTATTAACACTATTGGAGTAATTCCAACACCAAATGGAGTGAGATGCTCTCCAGTGTCAGTGACAAATGAAGTTGTTAAATTGTGTGGAGTTAGAAGTACTCCAGAGAGCCCCCGCCTCCTCGAGGTGATGGAGTTTGTCTGCGCCATTGTTGGTTACATTATAGGTCTGGTCACGTCTGGTTCTCCTGATGTTCCCCCAACTTTGTTTATACTGTGTTGTTCAGAGCATAAGCAATGATGACTGTCCACCCGATTAAATCATATACGTCTACATATTAGTAACAGTATTTCCTCCAGATTTAATCATGTACACAATCTTTTTTTATTTATTCCATTTCATTCATTTAACTCAACTTGGTTGGGTTGATCTAAGGTTTGGCTGTGCACACAACATCACACAAAAGATGTGTTGAGTGACAGAAATAACTTGAGAACTTGTTACACCTTTGCCGGTAACAAGCAGGCCCCTCACAACCAATCTGTCCATCAGCACCTGGCCAAACCTAATTACTTAGGGCTGGTATATCATGACTCAATTGCTTGCACCTGAAAAACTCAATCAATCTGGTCACATGGTACTCTTGAGCCTGTATATAAACAGAGAACCTCTAACAGGGAGAAGGCTCAGTCTCATTGGTTCCCATTGTAGCCAGTTAGCTTTGCATGCATAGTGCAGTAACGAGCGTGGGCCAGTCCTTCATGTGGGAAAATGTATGGAATGGAAAGGGGAACCCATGCTAAATACATTGCTACTGCGATTTCCAGTCACAAATATCATCAACAAAACATTCCTGGTAAGCACAATGACTGTTGTTTAACAATAGGCTGTATTGACAAATCGCACAGGTGTGTAGTTTTACAGCAGGTTAGAAGATTTCAACCTGTACTCGCTAGCATCGCGCTAATGTTTATGGGTTTGGCCCCATAAAAATTGAGCTTTGTGACCCAGTATATAATAATCTAGTGGCGCAAAATAATCAAAACGCTACTCAAATGGGGTCTTATTATTTCTAGCTTCGAACTTAATATTAATATTTCAGGACAAAAAATTATAAAAAATCACAAAAATGATAATGGTAAAAAACTCCATTGACACCCATTCATTTTGCACTGTCCCGTGGTTAGGGTTAGCCAATTGTGGCTAACAGGAAGTTCCGTGAGTGAACAGCCCCTGATACAAACCTGGACTGTCACAGTGCTTTAAATATTTGCCTGCCTGCTGGCTGGTCAGTATGGCACAGCATAGCGCTTGTTTACCTGCTTTGCAAGCAAGCTAAAGGCGCTTATGGCATTTGTTAGCTACATCTTGTGCCTTGCTTTGTGAGCTAGTCAGTAACAGCACATGTTACATTGTTTGCTCCATTGTGCACTTGATGTTTGCAAGCAAGCTAAAGGCGCTTTTGGCTTATGGCATTTGTTAGCTACATCTTGTGCCTTGCTTTGTGAGCTAGTCAGTAACAGCACATGTTACATTGCTTGCTCCATTGTGCACTTGATGTAGATGGTATGGTTATATTTTAAACTTCATTAAGAAAAACGTTTGGTATTAGATTGTGTTCATACATGCTCAGCTGATATTTCTCTCACATTATGGTGCAGTGCAGCATATACTGTTATATAAAATATAAACATTTTGCATGTTTTCAGCAACTTATAAACAATATCTTGAGTAGCAGTGTGGCAAACTGATACCGGGTGCAGGGTGTTTCAGTCATGGTGGAGGATGGGAGGTGCTTAATTACCATGATCAGGGTACCTCAACTATGGTGAGAGATAGTGGGGCAGGACCAAAACACATTCACAATAATAAAAAAAAGTTGGGGGAACATCAGGAGCATGTCTAAGGAACCAAATATGCAACCAACAAGGTTAAGGGAACCATATGGGAATGGCAAGGGAACAAACATGACATGAACAGGAATAAAGTGACGGTGAGAGAACAATAAGGGAACGGAATGGGAACTACACATATAACATTCTAGGAACGAAAATTAAACTTTCCTGCCAACCAAGTGAGAAAGGAAAAATAACCAAACATGACTCTCTGGGGACGTACCCAGAACTAAACTGGAACCAAGGGCTTGTGTTCCAGGAACCTTCTTAGAACTAAAAATTGTTAGTAAGGTGCTCCCCGAAACTGCTTTACTCTTTAATAGTGTTAGCTTAACACTATAAATCTAACACCAGTGTTTAACACTGATCTGGAGCAGGACCAAATAGACACTAGAACAGTGTTAATTTTAACTCTTTAAGTGTTATTTTAACACTACACAATTTACTGTGTAGACATACAGCAGTACATAAGGTAAATGCAGGTTTTAATGAATGGGGAGAACTGCTGGAAACAGAGGGTGTCCACAAGCTTCGTAGCCTCAAAATGCACACTGTTCCACCACTGTAAAGCTGTAATAGTCACTGAAAAGACTCAACCACCTTAAGTTAGTACTACCAAAGATTTTTTATGTTCTACTACACTACTATGACATTGCACAGTGTCTTTAGTAATGCACTACGACTTAGACATTGGAATTCTGGTGACAGCAAATTCATAACAGCGCCCATGTCTTTAAATTACATCACATTCACTGTACAAAATCTTTTTAGGAGACCAAGTCAAGGTGGTAGGCCTAGGTGTTTGTGATCAAAGTATACACTTTAACTCCATAGGTAATGTTGAGGGAAACTGGAAGCGTGAGACTTTCTGTCAGGACATGGAGAAGTATGGAGAGGGGGACGGATGCATGCGCGCCGCTCACCCAGTCACCCAGCCAGGAAGAGGATAGTGTGAGAAGGGTGGCCATGGCAAGCATGTAGCCCACTGCTTAACACATGCACCTGTGTCAACACTCCCAATACACCCTCATGCTTGTCTGTCTAATGAGCAGACGAGATTATACTTGACTTCCACCTATTTATAGTCTGGCCTGAAACTGTTGTTGCACGCCAACAACATGTGAAAGAAACAGGTTACAGTGTCAATAATAATAGATTATTATGTCAGTGAAGGACATCACAATGATACAATGATCATTAATGATCCTATTCTGTCATTTTTCTTTCATCATTTCTTTCATTGTGATGCTGAGTATTCATTTATTCATTTTTACTCAAATTTGAAAATGTAGCTGCAATGCGATATTTGATATCATTTAGTTCTATGGGTCAAAAGGATACCAAAGATGTATGAAGTAGAAGTGAAAGGAAAGTAAACACTATCATTACAATAGGTACCCATTTGGTACACTGGAATAACTGGTGTAACAACGACTAAAGTAGCCTATGTAATATCAGGTTAATGATGTACTTGCATAATACATTTACCTCTACATCTACTTTGTACACCTCTCTAGTCTATAGGCCCTACTAGACTGCCGAAATGACAACGTTTTGGTGTTACATAGGCTAATCAGAATTTGTCAATCAAGGTGGTTTGCGCCATTGTCTCAATGGGCTCTTCGAAACGCAGGCGTTTATTGAAAGCAACTGTGCTGCGCTCGAGCTCAGTGCTGTGGAATGAGATGAATAGGTGCCATGAAAATAGCGCTATGGTTCACTGCTTTGACATTTTGACAGTGCGTCAGGCGCAGTGTTGTGTTGTAGCCTACAGTACACAGGCAACCCACTGGGGAACCTGCTGAGGGGGATCGACTGATTCCCAAAAGGTTTGTTGAGCATCTGGTAAGGTAAAAGTGAGGGAAATGTATCAAACGGACTTGTTTTCCACTGTCGTGTGTATGACAGGACCTTATGAGGACACTGTGAAAGGAGCTGGGACTATTTTTGCCACTCTGCTATGCACGCGTAATGAAGTAAAAGCCCTCTCTGGAGACCTAGCTGTTCAATTATATGCGGTAACGAGGTTGGCTTTACTGACGATAAATATTGGTGATTATTTACATTACATAGCTAAGCTAGTTTTAGCCAAGCACAATTATAAATAGCTGATAAAGTAAATAGCCAAGACTGACGACCGTGACGGACGGTGAGCAAGCATGTGTCATCTGACAGTTGGTAGCCTAATCCATACATAAACTTCCGCAGGATATGCATTACTGCCGTTAAAGGTCTGAACGCTGAATTTTCGCCCTCTCAGGGTTTCTGAAATGCCAGTTTGGCAGCTGCGCAAAGCATAAGAAAACCCAAAGAATTAGAGCTCTAGATTATTGTTATTCTCGTCGAGTTTATTCACCAGTAGGGCAGTGTTTTCAAATCATTCAGTGCTTATTCATCTTTTCGTTACCAGACAAGGTTAAGTTGGCACTTCGCTATTGCGCACCGACAGTCATGCCGTCTAACCTCCTCCTCTGTCGCTGTCGACCGCTACTGCACCATGCGCTTCAACAAACACACACCCCCTCTCTCTCACCTGCCGGGCCCGCTGCACCGCATCTGCAAAGGCATCTTTCTTGATTCCTCCACCATTTCCAATCGAAGCTTGTCCGCCGAGAGAAACACTAATTCCCGGTGGTGGCACACCACCATATTCCGACATTCTGTTTCGGTTGTTTGCACTGTCGCCGTGGCCTTACGTAGCCTACTCTCCGGTCAGGAGGCAAGGCAAACAGTCAGAACGCGGCGATGACTTGCGCAGAAGCGCGGGAGCCCAAACTGTCAAGGATCGGGGAGGGGCGAGGAGCGAGAATATCTGGACATACAGTTGGTAGCCCATGACTTTGAGGGTCTGGCCCATTTCCTACTACGTAGGCTATTTTTATGTTCAATTTAGTCTAAAGGGCTGATATCTTGTCATTATCACTTGTTGTCACTATATAATATAAACTTTATTCACAGACTCAGGGTCCAGATACAATACAATACATTATAAAAGACATACAAAACATTAAAACACACACACACACACACACACACACACACACACACACACACACACACACACACACACACACACACACACACACACACACACACACACACAATCATTACTTTAAAAAGACTGAGACTGGCTATAGGCCCATGTACAATTGACTTTTCCAATGTTTCCATATGTCAGAATTGTATTGGGTATCACTTTCCTTTACATTGGAGAAACACAGTATAATACCATTTCTTGATGAAGTCAACTATAAAAATAGCCGAACGCATAAAATATTTACTTTGCACAGTTACATAAATAATAGGCCCTTGTCCATTTAGGTAGTATGCTGGCCGTATAGCAACTAAACATTATGGGAGGGTGTGACCGAAAAAAAAACACTTAAAATATTCTAAACAAGGATCAAGCCCATCTTTATTTCATTGCAGAAATGCAAATACAGTGACGCTTCATCAATAGCAGCCTGTGATGCCAAATCACAAACAGCCTGCAATAGGCCTGCTGCTGGCCAAATACCAAGCAAAAGGTCATGTATGTTTTCACCTTATCAGGATTGCAATCAAACACAGACCCAGACAGTTACAAATTCAGACTCATACACAGAAAAAAAAACTTTGAATCCTTGATACCTCTTGAGAAATATCTAGATCCTGAATGCCTAGCCTTATGCCACGAGAAAAGCATCTCTACAGTCACTGACTATTTAATTATGGTCCCAGTAAATAAGATACAGTTAATATGCTAACAGTGTTGACATACATACCAATGTTTATGTCAATATGGAAAGTTGTCCTGTGCAGTAAGGCACAGTTTCATAAAAGCAGGCAGTATCTATCTATCTACGTTGTCAGTGCAAGGACTAGGTAATAAAGTGAACGGAGCCCTTCAGACCTGCCTTCCACACTCACAAAATGTTATCACACATGTCAAATGTCTTGTCATAAGGTTAAGTGCATGTTAAAACTCTTGCCAAATCCTTCACATACCGGTACTACTACTCCATTCAATTTACAGCAGATCACACTTTAACACATCACAGTCAGGACTTTAACTCAGCGCTGTGTTAACACAGTGTTAATTCAACACTATTCTGATAATATATGGCCTAAATGTAGTGTTAATTCAAGCAAGTTGAATTTTTAAACAGTTTTAGGGCAGATGGTCACTGAACACTCAAAAGTGTTGAATTTAACACTTAAATCAAACAGGACCATATTCTCAGAATAGTGTTATTAGTAATGCTTTTTCTTTCTTTCTGCGCACCCCTGAGCCCTGTACGGTGGATACAAATATAAAAGGGCCATAACATGTTTACATTGTAGGTAGACATTTATAAACATGGAGGCGAGTCCTGCACAGCACTGCTTTCCACAACAGTTTGTATATGGCTCCATTAGTAGATATCAGCATAGCATCATACTATATACAGGCTGCTCTGTTCCCTATGATGAGACAAGGCACCCTATCCCAAACACACGTCACTCAAGACGAAAAGTTGTACAGATATTTGGGAGGGTTGAACTAAATTGGGCAGTTATTATCCATACAGGTACATCATAACAATCTATAAAGGACCTTATACATTTATATAGCATGCATGTCAAAGTGAAGGCATTCACATTATATCTGGATTTGATACAGTCCATCACATCAACTTATACATTCAGTTATATAATATTTGTTCAACAATGGATGTTACAATAAAAATATTGTCTTTCATTGCTGCCAATATATTACATTGAGGTTGCACACAAAACAGTAGAAATACGGGCATCTGCAAACTGCATTTCCCAATGCAGTTTGTCTTTCTTTTTGTCCTGTCATACAGCACATGCGTAATAAAAACAGTAGAAAAGTAGAGAGCATTGTATATAGAAAGGCATGGCATCAAGAGCAGCCCTGTGTCTAACCATGGACGTTACTACTGTATGTACAACATAACCTGGAGCCTAAAACATGGTTATGTCTCAGTGCTCTTATTGGATGTAACACCATAGATTTTCTTTTCACCATCTCTGGTAACCCCTTCACTAGGTCAGAGGTTTGTCCCTCTGTACAGACCACACACTGTAAAACATTGCAAGCCAGTTAAAAAATAAAAAAGTAAGTTGCCCTGCTAACTTAAGCTTGAAAGTTAACTCCACCCAAGGCTTTCTCAAGTTGAGTTAACTTACAAACTTAAAGCAGCAAGGCAACTTCGTTTTTTTTTACATTTAACTGGTTGCAATGTTTTACAGTGTACCCGATGCTATGTCAAATGAGGATATAAACCCTGCTGCTATTTCTGTGTGAGGCGAGCAGGAGTAATTTACTTTCCAGACCTTCCACAGCGACACTACAGTGTCCAGTGAATGAGTGCCAGTCGTTGTGTCTTTAGGGGGTTTCTAAGTGTTGACACCCCCACCGTCAACCAGAATGAAAGCTGTGATATTTATGTGTTTTCTGAACTGGAGCACACTAGTCAAGGGCACTTAACAGAAACGAGTGGCATTGCCTGTCCTCTCCTCGTGTGCTCTAAACAACCTGCCTTCCTACAGTAAGTCAGCAGAACTCAAAACTAGGCCTGACGTTCTATCAGATGAGCGGTATTCTAGGAAGGAATGCAATAACAGTAGTAGTGAGTGATCTTGCAAATACTGTATGTAGTATGCAGTACAGTGTGTTTTCAAATAGAATCTGTGTGCAGTTTTTTTTAATCTTTGGATGAAAGTTACAAATTCAAGCCTTGATTCCTCGTCACCAGACAAACCCGTTCACACAGACAGGCTTACCACACCTGGCATGCACATCCACTATGAATTAAAGTTTTAAAATTCTAACAACAGGCAAATCGAAACTACAGTACGTACATTTAACAGCATTCACGCATGCATGCCTCACAATACATGTACTCATTGTACCATACAGCTCACACAGCGACACTCATGTAAACTCGGTTTCTCTGTCAAGTGCAATGTTGTACGCACAATCCCCCCCAGAGTTCCTGTAGTAGCCCTGACATTGTCCCACTTTCCCGAGCTGCTGCTCAAGGCAATGTGTTTTTATAGATAATCCTGTTTTCGCAGTGTGTGGAGAGAAGCATTACAGTGGATTGAGCGGCAAACCACTTTTTGGATTTGCCAATCCTGTTGTTTTGGAGTGTTGACACTCATATTAGTCAGATGTGGAGTGCCGCTGTGAGTATATGCACAGTTAAGTACCACTTTGGGAGCGAGAACACATTCACTGGTTTACAATAAAAATTAGTGCAAATCCATGCATAACCACGTTCGGCAGGGGAAGCCTCGATTAATATCTCTATACCTGACCTGTTCTGTCTTTACAAAAATAGACTTTGAAGTGTGGACTGGAATGGAGAAAATACATCTGCATCAAAATGTTTGTAAAAATACATTACTTACGTAGATCTTCTCAACTGTCTACGTTCTTGTTCTATTTACGACATTTCGATTTTCATCGTGAAAGGAGTTCATGGTTTTGCGTTAGGCCTTCTGTAATTTGTGTGCGTTTGCTTGTGTGCGTTTGTTTTATCGCGTATGTGTGTGTGTCAGCGAAATTACAGTTGGCATAAAAAG
Organism: Engraulis encrasicolus; assembly: GCF_034702125.1. Classification (NCBI taxonomy): domain Eukaryota; kingdom Metazoa; phylum Chordata; class Actinopteri; order Clupeiformes; family Engraulidae; genus Engraulis; species Engraulis encrasicolus. The sequence continues at coordinate 17,928,287 of NC_085858.1, forward strand.
CTCACTGGGCAAGTTTTCATTGAAATGTGGTAGAGGAGCTTGGGCCAAAAGAAATATCCTAATGAATTATGAAATGGATCTGACTCATGGAGTGGAGCCTCTAAAAACATTAGCAACATTTTTTGGCCCTGGCAGTGGCCTCTGAGAGCATCGCTACAGTATATTTCTCATTCTCTAAAGAATATCAACCAGTAGATGGAGCGATTTTGTATGATAGCTGACATGCTGTATCCATTTTATTATCCAGTTACTTACACGAGTACGGTAGTGTTCTTATTGGATTTCCAGTTGTCCAATGGAGTCCATAGACTTCAATGGCGATCACTAACTGGAACTAGGAGACTGGAAATACGTTGAGAGTACGATAATATATGACCTGGGCGGGGTGTAATAAGATAGCCACAGGACAGCTTTTCACCTGCTAATTTACAGTACATGACCTGGACAT
>NC_085858.1:17933734-17971234 GCF_034702125.1 Engraulis encrasicolus
GTATTGTCTGAATCTATTTGATCCTTCAGAGGTATTGTGTGGTGCTCTTCTCTCAGTCAGCAACTCAGCTCCGCTATGCTATGCCTAGCTCAGCTCAGCCCCTCCATGCTTGTCTGCCTCATTAGCTAAATGCCACCGGCGAGAGCCGACTGCTGCCTGTACATTTCAAAAGAGGCTTACATTTCACAACGAAGCTCCCAGAGCTCGGAGTGAGTAGTATGACACTCTTCAGGTTCAGGCCTGTCACAACCAAGCATGCAAACTAGGCAGTTGCCTAGGGCCCCCGAACTGAATGGAGGGCTCTGGTAATGACCGGTTATGTCCTTGTATTCAATAACAACTTTGGGAGTATGAAAAAACCTCCTTAAACTCAATGGCCGAAAAGTGCAAAGAGCCCGCTATCCAAAATCTTTCTTGAGGGGGCCCATCCCCAATAGTTTTCAGAGACAAAAGGGGCCCCAAGGCCCTCTTTGCCTAAGGCCCCCAGATTCCCTGAAGCGGCCCTGCCTAAAGTTCCACTACAGCAGTGGTATGCCATTCACGTGCCTGTGCAGAAGTGGTGTGTGGTCTAGGGCAGTGTTTCTTAACTGTTTCTCAACTGTATTGACCTCCCTTAGTCTTAGACATTGCAAATATAGATGTGAATCACTTATTTTTTAATATGAATTCCAGGTTTGTGTGGTTGCAGGTTGTATTGAGGAAAGAAAATGTTTAGATATGTAGCCTGTTGTAACAATATAGCCTATGCTAGCTTGTCTTGGAAATATTTACTAAATTTCCAGAAATCCCCTTGCGGACCACTTAAACTCTCTCGTGGATCACCAGTGGTTCCCGGACCACACTTTGAGGACCACTGGTCTACGGCCTCTCACACATCTGTGTTGGGTTTTAACAGAGAGAGCCTGCTCTCACCCTCTTTCTAACTTTCCGCTACTCGACATCATGAGGTACGATGCTGTTTCACCACAGCTACCTAGTTTGTCATGATTGACTTGGGAGAGAGATTTGACAAGTAGGTGGAAAAGAGCTAGCCTGACGACGACAGAGACCCTTGCGTATTTTCAGAGATGTGACCTAATCTAGTCTAGTGACATAGTTTAAAGATTGAGAAGGGAAAAATAAGTGAAACTTGACAGTTGTTTCAGACAACAATGGCCCCTCACATGGACTCACTCATCGACCTTGATTCTGTAATTTCAACTGTATTTTCAAAAGTGTTTCCCCAATCAAGTGCATGGAGTTTTAAAAAATAAATAAAATCACACCTTTGCAGACGTATACATATGGCATAGCTCCAGATGAATGATCGTGGAGCAAGGCGGAACCCATTCATCTGACAAGAGACCAGTTAAACCAGAGAGAGTAGAGAGAGAGAGGTTCCATTGGCCCATTGTTTCCGGGTTCTATTGTTGCAAGGGGGAGGGGGGGAAATCCCCCTTTAGGCAGACCTAGGCAGACCTAAGGACTGTTCTATTCAATGCTAGGAGTATTATGACACGCCCCTTTAGGCAGACCGGAACCTGGTCATGTTAGGTGCCCATAGCATATATCTCTTTATCTCTGGTTAAACTGTATAACTGGTGGAAAATGATTCCTACCGTATGTGCTTCACATACCAACTCAGTGTGGTCACACTGCCAGCAGATGTTATTCTTTTACAGCGTTTATACAGTACACAAATATAATACACACCTAAAGACAAATGTTAATTCTCGGGGTATAGATACATAGGAGGCAGGCATGCTGCAACAGGGTAGAATATTGCTAGGACACAGCGTAGAAGTAGGTGTATATGGTGATGGCATTGCCCACTTGTCATTGGGTGCGTGCTATGGTGTGCTGTGCATACATACAGTAGCAGATGCCAAAAGGGTGAATGAAGTGGGCATTAAGGAAGTGGGGGATTGGATGGATAGATGATGGATGGATGAGGGGAGTGGAGTGGGTGATTAGACGGATGGAAAATGGATGGATGGATGAATGATGGATGATGGCTGGATAGATGGAAGATGGATGGTGTGCTGTACCTCCATGGGGTAGATGATGGTTTGGGCCGTAGCTCCTGCCAGGGAGCCCGCTACGAACCTCTCCTGCACCCGCAGTGAGCCTCCGTCCTTACAGCCTCTGATAAGCCATTTAATCTGCAGGGAAACAGATCAAATAACACAAGTGAAGAAGAAAGGATATGAACGGTTGTTATGTAAGGATATCAAGGTTATTGTTATGAGAAGGATTTGTGCTCTGTGATAGCACAAAGGGTAGATTTTGTTTTGATGTGTGTGTGTGTGTGTGTGTGTGTGTGTGTGTGTGTGTGTGTGTGTGTGTGTGTGTGTGTGTGTGTGTGTGTGTGTGTGTGTGTGTGTGTGTGTGTGTGTGTGTGTGTGTGTGTGTGTGTGCGCGCATAGTTTTATGTATGTGTGCCACTATTTCAGTTCGTAAGTACAGTATCTGTGTCCACTGCAATACTCCAAAAGAGCAACCAAAGTCTTTACTATTGACAGTTGCATGTATAATCCCAGATGGAAGCAGTAGTACTGAATGTCAGCTCTATAATGTAATGGACTGTCAAGTGGATGCTATGAGTAATGCTATCGTGCACCAACCTGTTCGTAGGCCATGAACTTGATAGCGGACTCGGGTGCTATTTTGAGCACGTTGATGCCATTGCCCCTCCAGAGGGAGCGGAGACCCCCCTCCTGGACCATCCCTCGCAGGCCCGTCCTCAGGCTCACCCCTCTCGTGCCATGCACCTACACCAACCACACAATTACACTGTATGCACAGACATGGCATTGCATTGAAGTGAAAGCCCTGCCACTATTTGTTCTTGCTAATTCACTGAACCAAATATATATAATTTACATTAAGGGCAGTCATGGGTTAGTGGTTAGGGCGTCAGACTTGCAGCCCAAAGGTTGCCGGTTCGACTCCCGACCCGCCAGGTTGGGGGGAGTAATTAACCAGCACTCTCCCCCATCCTCCTCCATGACTGAGGTACCCTGAGCATGGTACCGTCCCACCGCACTGCTCCCCAGGGGCGCCATTGAGGGCTGCCCCCTTGCACGGGTGAGGCATAAGTGCAATTTTGTTGTGTACAGTGTGCAGTGTTCACTTGTGTGCTGTGGAGTGCTGTGTCACAATGACAATGGGAGTTGGAGTTTCCCAATGGGCTTTCACTTTTCACTTTCACTTTCAAATGATCTCAGTTAGCACAACCAGGTAGATCAGCTAATCACACCTGCACCTGCATTACTGGAGGTCTCTGACCTGCAGGAAGACTTTAAGGCGGTCCAGGGGGGCGGTGCCTGTTCGGGAGACGGCCCCTGCCATGGCCCCCGCCATCAGCTGCCTCCACACCAGCCCTGACCTACGCTCGCGCTCCGAGAACTCATCCGGCACCGTCAGGTGCTCCCCGATGTCCAGCATCTACAGCAGAACCGCATAGATAAACAACAACAACAACAACAACAACAACAACAACAACAACAATCAGATTATAAGTCAGTTTGAAAAAGAAATCTCCCTTGTTGCTTCAATGCATCTTCATCCAACGAGGCTATACTTCTCATAACAAGAAGAATGTTAAATAAAAATACATTATTAACTTGGAAAATGCAAAAAAGCCAAAAAATGAACTTGAATTGGTCTTTTGGGAAACTATTTGATAAAATATGTAAAATGTAATGGAAATCTTATTTGTAACTATAACCTCTGTGAACCCACATCTACAGCATAACTTCACAGATCAATGCTATAGCTTAGCTGTGTGCAATTACGGAAGTCGCGGATTGGAAATCGGAATTGTTATTGGCAGTGGTTGAAGTGGTTCAATTGCTATTGACCGTGGTAAAAGGGTGTTATTGACTGTGGTTCAATGTACATATTTGGTTTAGGTTATAACATTAAAGGAATTAAACTGAAGGCTATTAAACTGAAGGCTGAGAGTGTTGATCATCTCCCCTTTCTCACTGACCAGTGCATGCTTCCAGTGGTGAGCGATCTCCTCCATGTTGTGGAGAGGGTTGAAGAGGAAGTGGTCTCGCCACTCACTCCAGTTGATGGTCATGGTGCCATCCTTGTCTATGCTGCCATGTGGACACATAAAGGCCTCAGTTATGTGCTGCCACCTCAAAGCATCATATCCACCCTTTGCATACAATCAGGGCAGAACAAAATCTTGTTCTCTAGATTGTGCACTTTGTAGGAAACAAAACAACGACTCACAACTCGCAGCAATGTAACTTATTTTGGACATGATTCCTCAGTCTTTGTATTAGCATCTTAAGATCACTGTAAGTAGAGCTCTGACTTTGACTGAATAAATACTGAGGACACAGAAGCAGGAAGATGCTTTCTGGCTTTTCTGCAAGAAATACAAACATCTGCCCCAAATTTACTTTACTGCATTGTTTTGGTAGAAACGGGGCAGGGATCTATATGTCATCTCTCAGCCATATGTCTGTGCCTATATATAATATATAATATATAACATAAGCCAGACGTGGGCAAACTCAGGCCCGGGGGCCACATGCGGCCCGCTCAGCAATTTCATGCGGCCCTCAGAGCCTTTCCAAGAAAAAAATGCAGATTCATATGGTCACTTATTCTTAAATTGGCTATCTAAAACAAGGGTCTTGGAAACCTAAGATTAGATTACTAAAGTCTACAACTAGATACAATTAGCAGGAATGGCATAACTGACAATGGTGTAATTATGTTGGCGTACACCATTTCTTATTATTGGCACGGGCAAGTTGCCTACGACATCTGGCCCTTTGGTCAACTTTCTAAACCCAATGCGGCCCTTGGGCCGAAATAATTGCCCACCCCTGACATAAGCCTTCTGTGAGTTGTTGCTTACCTCTGGAGGATTCGTGAGGCCTGCTCCGTGGAGACCTCCACTCCCAGGTTGCGAAGGGACAGCTGGATCTCCCCCACATCTATACGACCTGAAATGCAAAAAGAAAACCAACATTAACATTATCAGTTCTTGATGTATACATTATTTATTAACCTCTGTTGGTGTAATCAAACTTTCTGACTATGTGAACAGATGAACAGCAGTTATATAGTTAAGCTATTTCAGAGGTGTGTAAACAGAGTTGCATGAACTACTGTAGAAGTATTACTCTTACACATGTAATTACAACACTCATAGTAATTACAACACTCATAACCATGTGATGTCATACTACTAGTGTCATTGCATTTGTAAGACTACTGTGCTAGTATAAATGTACTGTATAAAGTATAAGTACACAAATCACAATCTTACATACACCAGTTATTCCACTGTATGGAATACAGTAAGGTAGATATGAGGTAAACTGTAAGAGTACCTCTGCCTTTATTTACTACACCTCTGGCTACATTGCAAATACTCATTCATTAGCCAACACTATTAAATCTATACTCAGAATTAGACTCATCATGCCAGCCAATTTCAGTATCACTAATGTTCTTGTACACAAAGTGCTGTATCATTAGTATGATGAGTGGACATGCTCTACACTACACTGGGTAATGGGTATGAGTAGGGGGGCACCAAGGGTAGAAGGGTGAGAAGGACTCCAAGAGAACATCAGTGAAGCTTTCATCACTAGCAGTTGACAACCCCCTTTGCAAAGAGCCTCTTATATAAACTACAGTATTGTCACCAAAGTTGTAATGACTACGTCTTAGTCTGTTACATAAGACACTCTGTTTTGTCATAGCAATGTTGTAATTATGTAGTTGGATCTTTTCAGCAAAGAGGCTACACCAAAGATTCTTTAATTCAGAATGGAACATCTCTGGCTACACAGCTGAACGACTCACAAGGACTGAGATCACCTCACTGGGGCACTCAGTTGGACCCAGCAGTTGGATGCTATCATCAAAAGGTCAAAGGTTTGACTGGGATTGAATGACCCGTTTCATCATCGTGACTGACCTCTGCTCACGTTTGTGCTGAGTCAGTGTACTTGGTGGTGCTCTTCTGAGTAGAACCAACTAGAAGTTGGTATTTCATATGCGGAAATATATACTGTGTAAGCGTGGTCTGGCTATCGAGACTTGCTCATGCTCTGGCCTGCTGATGTTGTCAACCTGTTTCTCTGAGGGAGATGCAAAGGGAATGTCTACCTTGCATTCATGAAATGCTTCCCCCAATGCCATTGGTCAAAGGTGCAAGTGAAAAGGCCACAAGTGATAAGATCCTTCATTTCGCTGCTGACTTAACTAGCTCATCATTGCCTTAAACATTTCCCATAAAGTCATTCAAAATACTCAAAATTGAATGGTCCCCTTGTAATTGATTGGTCTCTCTATCTACAATTTGAAATGTTTTAGATAGTATGACTAGCCAGATTAAAGGGATTTGAGAAACGTTTGTAGCGTCACAGTTAGTATGAGAGAGGGCCTTAACATGCTTTCTTTGGGACCCAGAGTTTATAAAAGTGCTCCTGGGAGTGAGAGCTGTGATATAGATATAATGTGGAGGTGTGAGTGTGAGGGAGGTGTGTGCTGGGCATGCTGACCGTCGTTGTTGCGGTCCAGACTGGAGAACATGAGGCGCAGCTCCTTCTCATGGGCCTGCAGGTATTGCGTGAACTCCTCGAAGTCCAGCTGACCATCGTGGTTAGTGTCACTGACACGCACCAGCTACAGCGAGGGAAGAGAGACACAGGGTGTGGGGGGTTAGAGGAGAAGCAAGGTGAGGGGAGAGACACAGGATGAGGGTCAGGGGAGATGTGAGGTGAGGGGAGAGAGACACAGGGTGTGGGGGGTTAGAGGAGAAGCAAGGTGAGAGGAAAGAGACACAGGGTGGGGGGTTAGAGGAGACGCAAGGTGAGGGAAAGAGACACATGGTGGGGGTCAGGGGAGATGCAAGGTGAGGGGAGAGAGACAGGATGTGGAGATGCAAGGTGAGGGGAGAGAGACAGGATGTGGAGAAGCAAGGTGAGGGAAAGAGACACAGGGTGAGGGTCAGGGGAGACGCATGGTGAGGGGAGAGACACAGGATGAGGGTCAGGGGAGATGTGAGGTGAGGGGAGAGAGACACAGGGTGTGGGTCAGGGGAGATGTGAGGTGAGGGGAGAGAGACACAGGGTGTGTGGGATTAGAAAAGATGCAAGGTGAGGGGAGAGAGACACAGGGTGAGGGTCAGGGGAGACGCATGGTGAGGGGAGAGACACAGGATGAGGGTCAGGGGAGATGTGAGGTGAGGGGAGAGAGACCGGGTGTGTGGGATTAGAAAAGATGCAAGGTGAGGGAAAGAGACACAGGATGTGGGGTTAGAGGAGACGCAAGGTGAGGGGAGAGAGACACAGGGTGTGGGTCAGGGGAGATGTGAGGTGAGGGGAGAGAGACACAGGGTGAGGGTCAGGGGAGATGGAAGGTGAGAGGAGGAGACACATGGTGGGGGTCAGGGGAGATGCAAGGTGAGGGGAGAGAGACACATGGTGGGGGTCAGGGGAGATGCGAGGGTGAGGGAAAGAGACACAGGGTGTGGAGAGGAGGGGAGACGCGAGGGTGAGGAAAGACGCTAATTCAGAGTGGGGGTGAGAGGAGCAACCGGATAAGAAATAAAGGAGACACATGTGGGGGTGAAGGAGGAATGAGAGAAGATGAGGGGAGAGGTAGGGTTGGGGTAAGAGTGTGAGGAGAGACGAGTGGGAGAAAATACACAGGATGAGGATGAGGGGAGACGCAAGGTCAGGGTGGGGGTGGGGGGAGAGAATGTAGGGGGGTGGACATGGACATGGGGTGAGGGCACAGAGAGGAGGAGAGAGGACACAAGGTGGGGAGGGTGGGAGGAGAGACAGGATGAGAGGAGAGACAGAGTGGGGAGGAGGATGAGGGGGGAGACATAGTGTGGATGAGAGGAGGAGATACAAACACGGTAAGGACGTATACGGGGTGGGGGTTTGGGAGAGAGAGGTGAGAGGAGAGACCAGGTTGGGGATGAGGGGAGAGACAGGGTAATGAGTAAAGGAGACGTAGGGTGGGGGTGAAGGAGGAGTGAGGGAAAGATGAGGGGAGAAGCGTGGATGTGAGAGTGTGGAGACAGACAATGGAGAGAAGACACACAGGATGAGGATGAGGGGAGACACAAGGCCAGGAAAGAGGGAGATACAGGATGGGGGTGAAGGCAGAGTTGAGGGAGGTGAGGAGATAGACAGAGGAGAGCGAAGGCAAAGAAGAGAGAGGTGAGGAGAGAGGTGAGGTGGGGTCAAAGGTGAGGGAACAGGGTGGGGGTGAGGGCAGAGTGAAGAGAGGTGAGGGGAGAGACAGGGCGGGGGGAAGAGGGCAGGGGCGAGGTACGGGAGAGAGGGAACATGGGGTAGGAGGAAGGAGGGTGAGGGGAGGTACAATGTGGGATGAGGGGAGGAGGGGAGAGACAAGGTGGGGGAGATGGTGAGGTTTGCGGTGGAGAGATTATTAGGAAAAGGCGAGGGGGTGGGGGGGGGCGGGATGAAAGGTGAAGGTTCATGAGAACAGAACAAAACTCAGTGAGGGACACTTTCTGACGTCAAACATCTGCCAGAAATGCGCTTCATAAATTGCCTTAACGATCCCGTCTCTTATGCGGGAAAACTGTGAGTTGCTTCTGGAGACTTCCAGAGTTTTGCCTGGTACCACTTTCCGACAGACAAAAGAATGAAAAGGGGGGATTGTATGCAGGGTGAAATTAGAGATAGGTAATCCTGTGGGCACACAGGGAAAAGATCGAACTGTGGACTCTCGGAAATCTATCTCCCCGTGTGCTCGGCAGACCGGCAGACCAATCTGAGGTTGACCGGTAGTATTTGTGTGTGTGTGTGTGTGTGTGTGTGTGTGTGTGTGTGTGTGTGTGTGTGTGTGTGTGTGTGTGTGTGTGTGTGTGTGTGTGTGTGTGTGTGTGTGTGTGTGTGTGTGTTTGCATGTGCATGTGCAAGTGCCTGTACGTGTGCGTGTGTGTGTGAGTGTGTGTGTGTGTGTGTGTGTGTGTGTGTGTGTGTGTGTGTGTGTGTGTGTGTGTGTGTGTGTGTGTGTGTGTGTGTGTGTGTGTGTGTGTGTGTGTGTGTGTGTAAAGGGCTAATCTGACCAGCTTCATCTCATCACATGACTCATTCCCACAACACAACACAAAGAGATTATTTTCCCCATTGAAAAAAAAACAACTGTGCCATTATAACTGACAATAACGGACTGTCAAAGTGTACGTACAGCTTCATCGCTGCTCACTAGTGTGTATCTTCACTGAAAAGAGGCTATGGAACTTCTATCAAAAAGATATTAAATAGAAAAATCAACCTGGGAATTAACCTTTTGATGCAACAAAAAAGTGACAGTAAATTGCTTTTGAAAATGTCCCTTCCTGGTCTGGTACAAAAATAAGCAGCCTTTCTATTTTGGAAAACTATTGCCTCTCTGTGTCTTAGAATCCACAAAGGACACAGTGACCGAGTAGTCGTATCGCTGTGCCGGATTAACACCTCCATGCAACATTGAACATGTGTTTCATGCCATCGTCTACAATGGGAGGAAAAAAGAAAGCAAAGAACTGTTATTCATTATGTGCCAACGTGTGTGTGCATGAATACGTTTTATCAACGCTTACAGTGAACCAGAAACTGATATCTTGCAAAAAAGAAAGGCATAATTGAAAAAAACAATGAATAAGAAGAAACATTTGATCACAACAAAGTAATTGTGTAATAGGCACCCATGGTGTAAAGTTCAGATAATCACATTGTTCATCTTACTTCTATTATTGACTCTGACAACTGACGAAAGCAACTCCCTGGGTTAAAATTCCACAGACATTTCTGGAAATGTGACGCAGTCTGTTATGTTAATTTGTGGGTCAAAGGCCTGCCTGGGGTGTTCTAAATTTAGAAGGTTGGCCAATCTAAGCACAACAGGGGCTGTCATTATAATTTCGCTTTGATAGAGCCCACGTGAAGGACTACATTAGGGCTGCTAAATTAGTGTCGACATAGTGCAGTGAGTGCATAGGTGTTACCTCACCAGCTACTGTCTGGTTACCTGTGAAAGGATGTGAACGGCAGTTCAGGACAATGAGGCTGGTGGCTCCAAAAGGATGTGTTTTTGTTTGCCTTTTTTTGACACAGCATATAGGCCCACGTATTATCATTTTCCTTCTCTTAGATAGGTTAGGAAATGTGGGTATGTATGCAGAGCTGGGCAACATGTTTGCTCTGTCTTAATATCTGTACTGTAGCCTAGTTTATGTGCAATTTTCTCATTTCCAATTTACTTCCAGAAAAAAGGAAGGAGGAAGAAGGATGTGTCAATGAAGTCTGGTACTTTCAAAGTTAGTGGAGGATGTTTACTACCCATCATCACCATCAGCATGTCAAAGCTCCATGACATTTCTCCAATAGGAATTTGAACTTGAGCAGTGATTCAAAGTCGGCCTTATCAATTATTAAGCTAAGTGGAGATTAAGGACTGGACGACTGATAACACACCAGTGCCATTGGTGCTTTATTGACGTGCCAAGGAGTGCTGTACGTTTCTTGAGGAAATGAAGGGTCATGAAGCAGGCAGCCCAACTAACTGGTCACCTAAGCCAGCATGTCCAGCTTTTCATTGGGCACACTTTGGACCCAGTGAAATGCAATGAGGAAGGAGTTGGCTTGGCTCGGCTCTCACTAGCCACAGGACATTAAAAATTAAGTACAGGTCGAGTGACCTTGTTCCTGTGGCTAGCTCTACAAGGACGATGGGCACTCCTAAAGATGACCACCCCTAACAACCGACATATAAACCAGAACCTAAACCAATTCACGCGCTATTTTGGTCACACAAGGAGTAATGTTGCATTGGCGCGCGACTTGCTTGCTTTGCTCCAAGTGTTGACATCATAATTCAAAATAGACCATACACCAGGCAGCACCATCACTAGTTGCTATAGGCACACATAGCCAGTGCACTGTATTTATCATGTCAGACTGTATTTTATGTGTTATTTAAATAATAAAGTAAAATAAAAACTCAAGTGTCAAATTCGCGGTGACACCTGATGGCTTCGCAGGAGTTCAACAAAGGCCATTGGAAACATGTGCAAGAGTGCATGTGGGCTAACTGAGTTTGTCCATGACAAGGACCAAAAACATAGGCTATTCAAATGCAGATGAGTAGGCCTGCCCAGTATGCCTATTTATTATGGAACCTCATACAATACATTTTCGCTTACCTCCTCCACATCACTGCGAACACCCCAAGCGGCGAGTCCAGCGCGCAGTTCATTGACGTCTATGCGCCCGTCTTTATTGAGGTCCAACTGGTCGAATAATTCGGCCCATCGCTTTGCTCTCTCTGGATCAGTCACACCGTTGTCTTGACAGCGAGCCCAGGTCCGATCAAACATGAATCGAACCTTCCGTTCTCCCATGTGAATAGTGTGTTTTCCAATATACTCGCTGCACGCTTATCAGAGGCTCTACCGGCTCGCAAGCGTCATGGGACTGTGTTGCAATCGCTGAGGAAACAACATACTGTCCACAAATAAGAGAACACTTGCCTTTATGATGGTTTATCTCTAGTGCGTAACCATTATAATGTCCTCAAAAATGGAAAGAAACAGCAAGACGAGGCGAATGTGTCGCCAAACTCAAATACTGCTACACTGCACTGCCGCCACATCTGACACTAGAGCTGGGTTTAATCCGGTCAGCATTAGGCTGCTGAAATCTCTTTGCCGGTGTAAATGAGCTCCCCCGTCTGTAATATTAATCCCCGTATAGGTTACACTGCATGTAACCTTGATAATGCCCAAAACCTTCAATTCCTGCGGGTTGTCATCGTCTTCCTCGCAGCAGACGTTCAGCTACTGCAACTAGTACCAGTACGCTTGGGTGCGAGTTTCAGTGCATCGCAAGCCTCTGCACCATTTACCGCATTGTCGTGCGGCAGTAGCCGTGCGCTTATAATACCGGATGTTTTACGGCTAGTTTTTGACAGTTCAAGTCGTCGTGCATGGACTTAATTGACCCTCCTGATGTTTCGGGGAAACACCGAATTGGTGCTCAAGAATATTTCCTCCTTTTCGCTCAGTACCAGGCTCTCGTTTTACTGATGGAGTCGGGTAGCTACACCGTCACCTGCAGCTCCAATGAGAGCAGTCTATAGCTTAGTCACAGGGCAGGGGATGTCATGTTTCTCACGCCTTAAAAATCCAAAAATTCGAGCCTAGTTTTATAGCCCCTTGCGTTTATTGCGACGTGTTTGAGGGTCGCCAAGTCCAGCCAATCCACTCCCTCTGGATGCGGTGAATGACTAAAGCGCATGTGTGAATTGTAACTATGATAGCCATAGGCTGCGCACAATAACGCACCGCTTATGATCCCTACAATGTCACGAATCATGGCACTACACTAATACAACCGGACAAGGTCACAATAACACTTTCACTTTTGGTACCGTATCTGTGCCACCTGTAGCAGCAAATCAATGGACATCCCACAGGCATCTTAAAGACATGACGTTATAGGGATAGGCTACAGTTCACCAGGCACATTTGTTGAGCACTGTTGAATCAAAATGCCATAGGGTTCTCCAACTCTACATCAAAGCCAATACTACTAAATGCACCTGCTGTTGGATATCTTGGACTTACTCTAGACAAAATAAACTTCACTTTCCAGCTTGGCAGTAGATATCCAACTCTATCCACTATTCCACTAACTTGTAATGCCAGTGATGTGGAAGGATCAGGCTGCCAATTGGCAATAAGGATGGATGCAGTCGTGCCAAGTGCTTTACCACCACTGTGAAGAGTTGACTCAGCTTCACAGAAGCACTGCTCTTAAGACCATTGGCTGCGTGCGGTAGACAGTGTCCCTCTGTGGTGGTTCAACACCGAAACAAGATGCTGTATTTGACTCCTTACAACTGATATCTTTGAGAGTCAACTTGAGTAAGAAGGCAGGGGGGGGATCTCTGATTGCTCTGAGGCTGTTTAAAAGCTGATGTGAAAATGAGGCGAGGTGATTAAAAAAAAAAAAAAACTCTCTAATGAGGTTAGAAAATGCTGCTCTCATACACACCTAGCCAACCGTAAGTCAGGCAATTACAACAGTTTCAAAATACTTCATCATTCAGTGTAATGTAATGGTAATGGTCCAAAATGACACCAATAATAACCATCATAATTGAAAGGGAGTGCTCACATTCAATATTGTAGCCACATTTTGTCACCCTGTCATCTTATCATCCTCCCCTGATAGAACATCATCATTCTCTTCCAATTTTCACTTCCTCTGTTGCCTACCCGGGGCCGTTATCACTGCGATACCATGGCAACACCATATCACAATGCGCCACTCTTGATCACGGGGGACCACTTCAATTCGTTTTCCTGTACAAAATAAATAAATAAATCTTTGAAAGGTGTGCCATCGTACTCTGTTCCAGACCACTAAGTCAAGCTGGCATGCAGACACACCTGGGTGGAGTGTGTGTGTTCTCAGGGGAAACATCTAGGAAAAGCAGAGAATAATTCTGTATTCAACTGAACGTCAGAATTTCAATGTCTTTATTAACAAAATACATATAATATGTAAGACAAAAATAATAACGTTGCATGGAAATGATTCCAAAGTATAACAAAAACTGAAAGTGTAACTCAAGTGTGGCCGTTATATGCTCAGACATTCAGATAGTTTAATAAAAAATAGACCATTGTAAACTTAGTAGTGAACTTAAGGCATTTGTGAACTACGTTCATTTTTTTAGCTTCCTCGCTGAAATAGATAAACATGAGTGTGCATGTAAGACTAGTGAGTGTGCATGTTTGGAGAAAGTGTGCGTGTCTTAGATAGCAGAAAGTGTGCATATCTTAGGAGAAAGTGCGCATGTCTCGCTTATGTATTAGGAAACAGTGTAGAGATAAAATAGCGTGGCCTGCAGTGACGTCCGAGAGAGGTATTACTCCAGTCCGGCGTCAGGATGAGCAAGATGATTGGCAGATTGGTAGTGGGGATTAGTCCTTATTTCCCTGGTGCCTGTCTAGTCAGGTGACTCACGCAGGCTGAGGGGAGAGCGGGGCGGGGCTGAGGGGGGAGATGGGTGTGGCTGAGGGGGGAGATGGGTGGGGCTGAGGGGGGAGATGGGTGGGGCTCCTGGGAATCTGACCCACTCACCCACTCACTCACAGCAGCAGACATGCAGATGACCTGAGGAAAGGACAAGATGTTACATTATGTGGTACGTGGAGGCCTCCAGTGTTTATTACTGGGCACTTTTTACTGTGCGACTTCTTGAGGTCCTATTTAGCTGACTTGATGATGCAGTATAATGTAAACTGCTGTGTGCCACTCAGGCATGATAGGAGAAACCTGAAGCAGATGGGGATTGTTCTTCTGTCAGGACAAATGTATGAGATACAGATACTATACAGATTTCAGTAGATATTGTCTGTCTATCTGACAATATGTCCGTATCTGTAAGTCTGCATCTGTTACTGTCTCACTGTGTCACTGTCTTACTCAATCCATTATGTCAATGCATGTGACAATAAAATATCCTTGCACCACGTTCTGCCTGTCTGTCTGCCTGCCTGTCTGCATGTTCTATTTTTGTTAGAACTGGTTATTTGCTTGAGAACATGAGTTCTTGAGCTCTCTTTATCAGCTAGTGTCACAACCATTATAATATTTTAATAGAAAACTCTTCTGAAAAAAAAAAACATTGTGTTCCAATGGCTTGCTATAATTGTACAATCAGAGGACTCCAGATTGACTTTCTATGAAATCTACAGGACTGAATTATCTTTTCATTTAAGCCGCTACAAAGGCACAGTGTACTGCTCCCCTCCGCTCCATTGCTTCACTGCATTGCCCTTCAGTCATTTCCAATTCTGAACATTAATTCTCTCCTCTGTGAATCTTATTTAACAAGTGTGAGATTTTCAATTTGAGAAGCACTCAGGGATTTCACTATTGGAGTAATTGTAGCTCTCAAAAACAGCACACTACGGACAGTTCGAACTGAATTTAATATCACTAACTGCTAAAGAAACACATCCAACGGTACATGTTATTTTCAATTCACATAATTATGCCAACACAAGTTCCTGCATATTAACCCGTTAAGACACAGCGTTATACATTTGCTGGTACCAGAATGCCAATGACCAAGTCGTAGTGCATACTAAAGGCCTTCAGTTATGTCACAGTATTGTAGAACTATGGTGGTTGACTGTTCAATAACTATTACGGCATGCCACTGAAGGCACAACATGCATTAAAGGCCAACTTCCGATAAAACTCAGTTTTACTCACTCCTTTCGAAGATCGGACGGTCACCCCAAGTTAAACTCACTTGCAAGGCTCTCATAGCGGTGCGTCAACTCTCCTGGCTGTGTTTCCCGGTATTTCCCAATTTACATAAATAATGCAGAGAAACGAGCGAATCACGAAAGTCTTTCTGTGTTTCGTCACGTCGAAAGAAGGCGTTGCCCACAAAGGTTTATATCGACCCATTTATCTAAAAACATGTCGAGTAATTTTTTTCTGCTTGTTTTCAAAACAAGCAACGTCTGGTGGCCCGAAACATAGCTTAGCTTAGCTATCAGCTGGTTGCTACTCTCAGGTACACACACAGCACAAAGCCTCATACATAAAGCCAGCTCACTCTGGTTGCTCCGTGCCTGCTGCTCGCCTAGGGGTCGCTGTCGAAAGAGCACAGCCCTGAATGGAGCCTGCACGCCTCCGTTGGCGCCCCTATAGTGCAGTACCACCCGGGGAAGTGGCGACTCTGTTTCCCATTACATTCTCTCCAAGTACTGGAGGACTGAGCCAATCAGAGACGCGTTTCTTCGAGAGCAGGAGGAGTGAGCCAATCAGAGACGCATTTCCACGAGAAACACGGAACACTCTCTCGTTTCTCCACAAGCCACCTTGCCAGCTTGCAAAAACGTCTTGAAACAAAGCAACCAGAACGTTTTTTAAAACAGGACCAACGCGTAACACATTCAATAACAATGGGGAACACGGCAATATCAATTAAATGACGTTGAGAGGCCATCTTTAAGGGGCAACAGGAACTTTACCTGTAGAGTGAGATTGCTTTGAATGAAATGATCGGTTAATTACGTTAGTAAGTTTATCTTTTTCCGGGATTAAGCAGGTGGGAGAGACACTAGATCACAGGCTACAGTCACCAAATGTAAACACTCCTTTGTGTGTCCTACATTCCACTGCTCCTCAAGAATAAACAGTAAAGAAAGAGCAACACACCTGCGGACAGATTTTCTAGTCTTCTCCTCCTGGGGTCTGGATTTGGGAGTTATAATCTGACAGAAAAGAAAACACAGTATTCAACACAAAACATGCAAACAATGATATATAGTGTGTACATGCAAAGTCATCTTAAATGTGGTCATACAATATGTCATGATGACATCGGTAGATCTCTATAATGTGGGACCTTTCTCGATGTCAACCTAAAACTAATGAATACTATCGGAAACCAAGAGTGTTATCCCTTTTTGACACTTGGGAAAATGAGTGTGGTAGGACACAAGAATTTGATTACAATAAGATTGCACTTGTTTTACATGACATTACATTATAAATACCTGTTTTAACATAAAGTGATGACGCGAACAAGCTACAAATATACAGAGATGGTGCTGCCAGAGTACTGGACATTGAGCAATGTTAATGAGTTGGAGGTAAGTTAAGTTTTGCTAGGACAGGAGAGGAGAAGCAGATGCCTCCAGTGGGGCTCACCATGGGCATAGCAGAGGAGTCCAGCACTAGCCACTGCTCCGTCACCGTGTGGGGCTGTGGCCCCCCGAGAGGCTCCCGAACCCTCACCTGCACCTCCAGGTGACCCCCTGTAGCCTTCCTCCTGTGCATAACCTGTACAGGGAAGAAACATATAGACCAGGAGCCCAGGGGGGTCAGCCTAGTTGGGAAGGTTACCAATTTTTATGGGTACTATGATGTCTGGTATGGTCCCCAGATAGAGGATCAGCACGTCTGCCGGGTTCCCTCTGGTGGGTGTGGCCAGGGGGGCTGTAAAACTGGCACCCCAAAAATGGGCTAGATCAGTTGGTGAGGTTACCACTTGGAACCTGTTGTAAATTGTTCATCATAGTCCCCTGATAGAGAAATGACCACTGCCAGACATTTTTAGTGGTGGGTTACCCCCGGCAGACGCCCCCGTATGATGACACCCCCAAAAATGGGCTAGATCAGTTGGTGAGGTTACCACTTGGAACCTGTTGTAAATTGTTTGAGATGGTCCCCTGATTGAGGAATGGCCACTGCCAGACGTTTTTGATGGTGGGCGGGGCTTGGCAGACATCATTAATTGGGGGTAAAAAATGGGCTAGATCAGCTGGTGAGGTTACCTCTTGAAACCTATCATGAATTGTTCATCATATTCCCCTGATAGAGAAATGACCACTGGCAGACATTTTCAGTGGTGGGGGACCCCCGCCAGACCCCCCAATATGATGACACCCCCCAATATAGGCAAGGTCATTCACATAAGGTTTGAACCAGGCATGGTACAAAAGACAAACGACACATCACCCTTTTTTAGATAATTCCAACGTGGGAATTGATTGGAAGGGTCTACATGTTCATAGAAACTTGTTGTGGGTACTTTTTAGGACAAAACTGACTTTAATTTAACAAATATTACGAATCTGGACAGGAACCAGTTTGTAGGCTTTCAAAATCAATGCAAAGATGACATGTTTCTGACTTAAAAGTGCATTGTGTAGAATGGGGGCCAGAATATTTCATTAATATTTACAAAATAATAAACCAATATGTATCATTATGAACAAAGTACAGTACGTTTTGCTGCACAAATGTCTCTTTCAAAATGGCAGACAATGGAGAACAATGGAAAGTGCAATTTTCCTAGTCATAATGAATACTTAGAATTTGATGTTGGTAAGTATTCATAAAAAAAGGTAATATTTTGAATGGGCGGTATGAATTCTGGGAAATAAACAACTAAAAATATTACTCTGGTGCACCTTTAAGTAATGCATGGAGAAATTACGCTGATATTGAAGGCCTGTGAATTGTACTAAGAAACAGCAATGTGAAATTCCCACTTTGCAGCAGTTCTGAAGATTTAGAATCAAAATACTCGGCATAGGCATACACAGGACTGACATTAACGGACAGACATTGAAGTGGAAGACAGGGCTTGTAACAGTATATAAGTATTGAGAAATAATTAAGTGAACAAATAAAAAACAACTGAACATTTGACACTGACAAAGCAATCCTTCCTATCCTGTTAAATTACTACCAACCATAATGCATCATGAAGTGCTTTGAAGGACATGTCAGACATCCAATAATAAATTCATTCACCCTCCCAGGACCTCTTGTTCATATAGCAAACAGTGCAAAGGCATCAAGAAAGTTGTTTTAGTGGGGGTCATCTGTGTTCTAGGGCCAATCCCATTTATACACTGCTGTTGTATTCCGCTGCTGGATTGCAAACTCTCCTATGGCCTCATCCATGTCCCTTGGTGTACTGGCATGTCTCCTAGCATCCCTCCATGCTGTGGACTGTGGTAGGGGTCACAGCAAACCTACTTGCACAGAAACACATTATGTGACAACTTGAATGAGTGGCACTAGCTGAGCACAATGTTTCATGATGGATGGGAGGAGAAATACTTGCAAAAGATTGGGATTGACCCTAGAACACAGATGACCCCCACTAAAACAACTTTCTTGATTGCCTTTTTTTTTTACATGTTTGCACATATAGACACACCTATAGCCTACTGTACCTATGGAATTGGGGTGCACAGTAAACTGCATCTATACCTGCAGTATTCACAAGGACTGTCTGGGCCCTGTAACATACAACACACCATTATTATGCCCCCACATGAACATGCTCTATGGGGTTAAGAACAGAACCAAATCTTAACCTTGAAGGACAAGACACATCTTTTAAAAGTTACCCAACCTGTGGGGTTTTGTTAAAGTACACCAGGATAAGACGTTAACAAACTTAATATTAAAACAAAAGTCCAAATCATAATGCCTAAATAAAAAACCCTGACTGTGCGGCAGCAGCCACAGGTCAAAATAGAAACACCTATGAAGAACCGTCAGTTCCTTCAGCTTTTAAAAGGCAGCTTGGATTGCAGAGTCAGGTGCCATCAATTAAGCCACTCCTTAACACCTAATCGAGGTCAATTTGATAAGCTGGAGAACAAGGCAAAACAGGACATGCATGCAGTCTTCTTAACACCATACATGTCTTGTTGTTGCTGCTGCCCACAAGGAAAAGACTGTGAGCACGCACTTGCACACACACAAACATACATGGAACTGCACTATACGTATAAATGGCGTGACTTTTGTCATGTGCATTACACCCCTTTTTGGTTGAAAACATTGTGGGGAAAGCCAATGCAAGTCAATTGACCTGTAGACTAGCGTTGTTCATGCTCAACATGCCGAAAATGTGTTGTGTTGCCGGCTATTCAAATAATATAGCCAAATAGCCGTGGCTGAAGCATGGACTGTGTTCATTTAGGCTAGGCGATGTAGCATGTAAGTTAATGAGACATTCAATTTGTTTTCCCCCAAAAGGGGGCTTAACACACATTCACGAGCAAAGTACCCAGATGGCAGTTCATACGTATGTGACTGCAATACTCACAACAACTGCCTGGGCACCTGCAATATGCAACACACCCTGCTGCTTCCAAATATTCTGACTTGATAACTGGAACAACAAGTATTTCTTAGTACTTGTATACTGTTACTGGTCCTGTCTTGCGCTTTAATGTCTGTCTGTTAATGTTGGTCCTCCTGTAGGCCTATATGCCGTTTGCCAGGGTTTATAAAGGTGGTTAAGTGTCTTATTTTTCATGTTAGGCGTTGTCTTGCTTTAAAATATTACCTTTTTTTTATGAATACTTACCAACATCAAATTCTAAGTATTCATTATGACTAGGAAAATTGCACTTTCCATTGTCTGCCATTTTGAAAGAGACATTTGTGCAGCAAAACGTACTGTACTTTGTTCATAATGATACATATTGGTTTATTATTTTGTAAATATTAATGAAATATTCTGGCCCCCATTCTACACAATGCACTTTTAAGTCAGAAACATGTCATCTTTGCATTGATTTTGAAAGCCTACAAACTGGTTCCTGTCCAGATTCGTAATATTTGTTAAATTAAAGTCAGTTTTGTCCTAAAAAGTACCCACAACAAGTTTCTATGAACATGTTGAGCCTTCCAATCAATTCCCCACGTTGGAATTATCTAAAAAAAAGTGGTGTGTCGTTTGTCTTTTGTACCATGCCTGGTTCAAACCTTATGTGAATGACCTTGCCTATATTGGGGGGTGTCATCATATTGGGGGGGTCTGGCGGGGGTCCCCCACCACTGAAAATGTCTGCCAGTGGTCATTTCTCTATCAGGGGAATATGATGAACAATTCATGATAGGTTTCAAGAGGTAACCTCACCAGCTGATCTAGCCCATTTTTTACCCCCCAATTAATGATGTCTGCCAAGCCCCGCCCACCATCAAAAACGTCTGGCAGTGGCCATTCCTCAATCAGGGGACCATCTCAAACAATTTACAACAGGTTCCAAGTGGTAACCTCACCAACTGATCTAGCCCATTTATGGGGGTGTCATCATACGGGGGCGTCTGCCGGGGGTAACCCACCACTAAAAATGTCTGGCAGTGGTCATTTCTCTATCAGGGGACTATGATGAACAATTTACAACAGGTTCCAAGTGGTAACCTCACCAACTGATCTAGCCCATTTTTGGGGTGCCAGTTTTACAGCCCCCCTGGCCACACCCACCAGAGGGAACCCGGCAGACGTGCTGATCCTCTATCTGGGGACCATACCAGACATCATAGTACCCATAAGAATTGGTAACCTTCCCAACTAGGCTGACCCCCCTGGGCTCCTGGTCTACCTAATACCCTGTGTCTCAATCCACGCACTTGTGCACTTCGGACACTGTGTTTCAGTGCATAGGGCGCTCACGCTGAACATTTCGGTTGAGTCAATGTAAACAGTAGCCAACCGATATTTTGGCAAGCTAATGCCATGCTCAGCCGTGACTTCCAGCGAGGGCACAGTGCGTAGTGGTCAAACATTTCCACGACACTACGCACTAAAGACCTCAGTGCACTGTGTGCATTATGCACTAACCGTCAGTGCCCTGACATAAGTGCGTGGAATGAGACATAGGGATAGTCAGCGCTGTGGAAATCAAGGTCATGGACAAGGTCACTCTCAACATGGGCCCCAGGTGTCGGTGACAGGTGTATTCTGAGTGCTTCAGTAAGCGTGTCTTTCCAAAGAAATTATATGATATAAATAGCTTCAATCTCCAGTGTCCAATTAACCACATGACAATCGCATGTACTATAAGTTTGTAATAGTCGAAATGTGTGACCTAATTGTAATGTGTTATGTCTGTAATGTTGTAATAATGTTGTAATGTTTTTTCAGCAAACAGTACTGCGCTGCACTGCATAGATAGAAATGTGTGCACTAAGAAAGTCTATAGTGTTTCACATAAGCAAAGCATATTGTGTGTATGTACGTACAGTATGTTTTGAAATAGGCCACATAAATACACTGGTTTGAAAAAAGGCACCCCTATGGAATCTCATCGTTAATTCTTGTAGTTTCATAAGACAATCTCAAAGTAGCAAAAAAAAAATTCTACAGATATGTAAACATGTGACTGTTTACTAGACATAAGCTGAAATGTTTCTCTCTATGGTTTACCCTATATTGAAATGAAGTTGCTGCTCAAAACAGATAAAGCCATGTAGTAATAATTTTCCAAAGGGTTGCCTTAATTGGAATCATATTGGAATCATATCATATCTATAAATAAATATGGTATAAAATGAATATTAGGTTAGAGTTCAATAGGCTGGTGGTGAGTCTGAATGTGGATCATTCATCAGTGTGCCTCCGTTCCTCTACCTCTATCAGCTGTCGGAGGTCACAGTGTGTCTCCAGGGTCTCCAGCTTCAGCTGTGCGGTGTAGACCATTTTATCAGCCTTGAAGAGGCCTCTATGGGGAAGATAAGCAGGCTCAGTGACACACACACAAAGACAAAGAGACAGACAGACAGACAGACAGACAGACAGACAGACACACACACACACACACACACACACACACACACACACACACACACACACACACACACACACACACACACACACACACACACACACACACACACACACACACAGACCCATACATGCACGCGCACTTACACACACATACGCACGCACACACACACACACACACACACACACACACACACACACACACACACATACGCACGCACACACACACACACACACACACACACACACACACACACACACACACACACACACACACATTTGCAGACACTCACTCCTTACGAACAATCTCCAATTTGATGCCTTTGGACTGTACGACTCTCTTGAGGGCCCGATGATCCTTCTTCACCAGCAGCTTGAAGTGCTCGTTGAACACTGAAGGGCCCAATGACAGAAAGCAGCCATGAGACACCATTACACAAAGAAGCATCATTTCCTATGTCTGCATATCAGTTATTACTGTATACTGACTCTACTCTGAGCAGTAGATTACCCTGACACCATTGTATAACGTTAAATAGAGGGAATCCTGCAAGTGTAGTACAACAAAAAGTACAGTATACTGCAAGAATTTCCATCTCATGTGTTCTTGTCAAATTGCTAGAGTAGTGTGTTTGTCTTGTATGGCTGTTTCTGTTGACACATTATTACATTACTAGGGAATGTTCAACACAACCTTGCAATAGCAATATCTCTAAAACGGGACACATTTGGACCAAAAGGCTTGGTCACAAGATAAAGAAGGTGTTATGAGGACCATTTCCAGTCTGAGCTCAATATGTAGTAAGTGTTTGTAGGGCAGAACGCTTGAGATCCTTCGTTCCTGCTAAGTTGGTATACAGTATAGTACATTTATCACAGTTATGGACAACAACATTACGCACCTGGATTTCCGTCATCTCTAACAAAGCTCGTTTGTCCTTTCTGTGCTTCTTCCTGACAAGTAAAACACATTTCTAATAAACACATTACACTATTACAAAGTACTTATTATTACACTGTATGTGTCACAGTGAATTGTACTTACTATGCTTGGAAACTGGAATTCAAAGCGTACACTTGTATCTTCATGGACTGAAGCGGAACTACCTGTAAAACAAAAAAAAAGGATACTATTGAGAAAATGCATGAATGTGGACACATTGCAAGCGCTCGCTCGCACTGGCTCGCACGCGCACACACACGCACACACGCACGCACACACGCACACATGCACACACACACCCTCCTGCAAGTGAGTAATCATACCTGTGGCGACGGGGAGATTAATTCCCTTTATGATGCTCAACTCCAGTTCGCTGCCTGTCAGATCAGGGTTAATCCTGCATGACACATGAGAGAGAGAGAGAGAGAGAGTAGGGCAAGATGTTGGTCAGGTCACTTGAAGTTGCTTGTGTGTCAACAAGGTGACCTTCCTATAATATGCCGCCTAGGTATGCCTAACAAACATCCCATTTTTCACGAAAAAGGCACACTTGCAGTGCAGACCACCAGTGCAACACTGATGACAGGAGGTGGCAGTATGACTTCAGTATGTTTCAGTTAAATCAGTGTGCAGGACGCTCTTATACATTCATGTACATGGCATGCCTATTTCCATCACACACATATAGACACAGACACACAGAGACACAGACACAGACACAGACACAGACACATACACTCACTAGGATTTGATACTGGCATCTGCCAACCGAGCTATGCACTGATCTCCTTGCTTCATCTTCTTACTTAAAGTGATACTGTGCCTTTTTTGGAAACAAACTCATATTACACCTCCCCTTGAATTAAATGATTGAGTTTTACCTGTCTCCTGTATTTCAGATGTTTTCTAAGTGTGGCAGTGCAAATTTTGACTCCAAGCTAACAATTAACATTGAATCCTATGAGACCAGCTAGCTGCCAGCTGGTCTCATAGGATTCAATGTTAATTGCTAGCATGGAGGTAAAATTTGCACTGCCGTACTCAGAGAACGATTAAAAGTACAGGGGGAAGTTAAAACTCATAGTACAATAAGCGTATTTCCAAAAATGGCACAGAATCGCTTTAAAATGAATTATATCATCATACAGAAAAAAATACATAATAAAATGGTGGCTGAATGGCTAGTGAGCCACGATTGACGAGCCACAGTGGCCAGTGAGCATCAGCTCATTGCTTCCCTGACCTGAATGTGTTGACGGTGGCCCCCTCCATGTGGTACTGAGGTACAGGGCACCCCCTTCTCTGGCACTCTCTCAGGGCCTCAGCACTCTGCTCACTCCTCTCAGCCAGTTCCTCAAACCTAGAACCATGGAGTACAGTGCAATAAGTACACGGATACAACATGCGATCCAAATGGAAAAGGCAGCTAAAGCCTCCAACCTATTTACTAAGTCAGAGTGTCGTCACAGTCTCTGCAATATCTGCAATGTAGAACTTGTGCCAGAGGAAAGTCCCCCCCCCATGTTAACATGGCGGCGCTCATGGCCACCCAGTGTGAAGGGAAAAGTGTAAATAGAGTAGGCATGATGCCAAAACACTGGAGTTTAATGCTTCGCCTCACCACGTTCTACAGCAAGAGACAGAAAGAAAGTTTGTATCAATTTTATGCATCTTTTCAAAGGCGCCTCTTCCGTGTTTTCCCCCACATCAATACGGTGGAATGTTGACATTCACACAAAAATTCCGCAATTTAGTGAGCAAAAACATACAAATATAAATTACAGTGGACTATCTGCACATTTGTTCCCATTCTATTCTTTTATTCACCACAACTGAACCTTTAAAGCTTGCTCTCTTCCTTCTTGAGCAACTGCAGACATTGTACTTGAATAATACATGTGATACTAATTTCAAAAATCACTTAATGAATGTAAAATGCAAAAACTTAAATGATGCTATGTTATCAACTATGTGGTAACACATAGGTTTGTAGCGGATCTGTCACCTGGTGGTTTCCTCGATATTGCCCATGTGACTGAACTGCTGGCAGTAGGCAAGACATCTCTGTGGAGTCAAGCAGCCCAGAATGAGAGGAAGATAAAGGATAAAGCAATGGAGTAGCAGATTTAAGACATAGTGTGATGACTCATGCTGAATATGTGTGAATGTTTACTGGGGTTGTGTTTGTACATTGACTGTCATGCCAACAAGTCTGGCTTTGGTGATGTGGCCAAAGCACTCGTTTGGTGCCACTAAGGCCCAGGTTCGAAGATGGGCATGCCCCTCTCCTCCTCTGCTACAATGGACATGCAACAAGCTCAAGTACTGTCTTGGGTAGCCTCTTACTGCAGATGGGCCCGTCGACAGGATTATTCACTCTTTGCTTATAACACTCAACTACATCATAACAAAATTGCTATGACAATGAAAGGTTAAGAGCTGGTCATTACCATTTTGGTGACAATAAAGGTATAACAGAGGCTCTGCGCTAAGGGGCTGAAACAAAGCATGAACGTAATGATGTTAGCAATGATGGAGCAATGATGTTAGCAATGTTCCTTCTGTGGGCTGTTTCCAAACGATATCTCGCTGTAATTACAGTATGTCTCATAAGTGAGTACACCCGTCACATTTTTGCAGAATTGTAAGTTTATCTTTTCATTGAACAACATTAAAGAAATTTCACTTTGACACAATGATTAGTGACTTGTTAACAACATATTTAACTGCTTACATTTGTTGATCACTCACAAAAAATCAAAATGAGACATACTGTATATGGTGACAATAAAGTACCGGTACTTCTACTTCTTCTACGTCTGTGTATTGGACACCTGTGGGCAATGCTATCTGTTAGATAGAAGAAGAGACCTGTTTCTGCTCAAAGAGGAGCTCTATGAGGTATGTGTAGGAGTCCTCAGCCTGAGGAGCTGCAACAGGTGACTCAGAGAGCCCCCGCGTCCTGTCCTCCACACGTCCACACACGGCATCTGCCTCCTGTCATCAGACGTGAAAAGAACAACAAGAGAGAGAAGAAAGAGAGAAATGGATAGGTAAAAGTTAGTATGACAAAAAATAACACTTCAGCCAACTAGATAGCGTCAGCCAATTTTAAGGTTTTGATGGTTTTAGCAAAGATTTTCTAGGTCCCTTTTAGGTTTTCCAAAATATTTTATAGAGTCAGGAAGATGGTTTTAGCAAAGATGTCTAGGTCTCTGGTTTTATCATGCATCAGTTTTGGCGACACTACCTTCCAGACTTATCGCAATTGTGCAGAGAAATAATGAGATAAAGATAGACAGAAGGAGTGAAAAGAAGACCAAACACCCTCTACAAATCCACAGGTGCTAGAAGTAGCAATTTGAGTCCCCCTCATCCATCTCCTAAAACTTCTCATATAATGACCAAGTTCTTACATAGTGTAAAATAATAGGGATGTAACTTTAGCTATATGGGGGTTACCCCCGCCATGGGTCTTTGGTGTAGTAGGACATTCCAGTTTTAAATGTTGAAAATGTTAAATACGGCCAGTTTTCTGAAGCAAAAAGCGACTAAACAACTGTTTCCCTGCTTTCGTGTGGATTTACTGCATTTACATGCACCATTTGGTTGCTACAGAGGTGTCAGAACCACACTGTGTTTGGATGGCATTGGATGGCAGGTGTTCTCTTCTTTACCCAGCATGCCTCTGCTGTTGCGTGGTCTTCCTCTTCCTCATCTTCAGCTGGGCTGGTGTGACTCAGCAGCGGTGAGGAATCGTTCTCAGTGCTAGACGACGGTTCAGGTGCTGGGAGGGGAGGAGGGAGAAAGAAACAGGTGGTAAAAATAGCTCATTAACGCCGGATGTCACGCAGGGCTGCCAACATTTTTCAAATGTCTGACCTGGAGACCCGGAAGGATCCACTGTAGGATTCGCACACACGCACATACAAACGCGCATGAACGCACACACACACGCACACATGTACACCCACACACACACGCAGGAACACATGTACACACACACACACACACACACACACACACACACACACACACACACACACACACACACACACACACACACACACACACACACACACACACACACACACACACACACACACACACACACACACACACACACACACACACACACACACACTAATTAGTTTCTATCCATCAGAGGACTTTGCGGGTTCATCAGCGGGGGGCTGAGAGTGTGAACTAGAGGGGATGTCTCCTAGCCTTTACTGTGAGGAAGGAGGAAGGGGAGAGAGAGAGAGAGAGAAAGAGAGAGAGAGAGAGAGAGAGAGAGAGAGAGAGAGAGAGAGAGAGAGAGAGAAAGAGAGAAAGAGGAAGAGAGAGAGAGAGAGAGAGAGAGAGAGAGAGAGAGAGAGAGAGAGAGAGAGAGAGAGAGAGAGAGGGGGAGAGAAGGGGGGTAGAGAGGAAGAGGAAGACGAAGATGAAAGGAAGAACGATGCGGTGAACAGAAGAGTGTGAGGGTCTAGCAAGGAGAGAGAGAGAGAGAGAGCAAGGTAAAGTGAGAGAGAGAGTATGTGAAAGGGAGAGAGTGCAATGAAGAAGAAGAAGAGGGCATGAAAGAGAGATAAGGTGAGAACAAGAGCTTGGGGACGTGACGTTGCTGCAGCAGGCTGATCAGTTCCAGATTTGGTCATGGAGGATATCAGCAGCTAGCTCCTTATTAGCATTCCCACTGCACCCCTTCATTAGCTCCTCTACTCTCATCACACACACATGCACACACACACACACACACACACACACACACACACACACACACACACACACACACACACACACACACACACACACACGCACACGCACACGCACACGCACGCACGCACACACACGCACACACAACTGAGGGAAGGATATAAACACATACACATGCGTGCACACACGCTCACACACACCCTCACACACAAACTCTCTTTCTCTCTCTCTCTCTCTCTCTCTCTCTCTCACACACACACACACACACACACAAACACACACACACGACAGATAGATGGAAAACATAGATATGTGTGCAAACCCACTTGGACAAGTATACAGACTGACCATGAAAGGCCTACAAGTCTCGTACTTCAAACAGCCTGCCCTCCCCTCCCCAGCTCCCCCACCCTTTGATGGTGTCATCTTTAATTGCAACTGGCATGGCGTATAGAGAGCAACAGAAAGAGCTGATGAAGCTGACTGTCTCTAAGACTTTGACTCTGATCTGTACGACTGACTAACACGGTGACTAACACGGTGACCGAAACGTTTTTGAGCACACAGATGATATACTACTTGTACCTCATACATAGGATAGAGTGATATACATATTTAAAATGTGGGGGCCAGGGAGACCACTGGGGGGGGGGGTCGCGAGAGGGTGCTAGGGGGGCCGTGGCAGGCTGAAAAGAAATGTAATGCAAAACAAAATGGCCTCATTCATGACATAGTCAACATATTTATTTCGCTTCCTATTGTAGTTGCATGGATTTAGGGGTGCACTTATCGACTTAAGGGGGTGTACCTAAAAAAAAATAGTGTGGCACGACACATGTCAGGGGGCCTTGGCTGGAATCTACTGGGATATAATGGGGGGCCTTATCATGGTAAAGTTTGGGAACGTCTGGTGTCGGGAAAGGGAGGAGGAGTCACCCCATTCCGCATTGAAGGGGTACCAAAGATAAACCAAAATAATGCAAAAAAAAATACAAGGCTTGTTGTTAAGGCAGTCAGCAGATTTCACTCAGAAACACTCCATCACACCCACCACCAGTTAGCAGTGTTGCTGATTAGGGAAAGAACAACTTGGATCAAAACATCAGGAATTTGCGGGGCCAAGCACCTCACAGAAGACCACACAGGTCCCCAACTACAATAAGATTGGGAATGCGGCCCAACAATACAATTTGTTGTGGCTACTATTGGGAACCTCTCCCATTGAAGTGAATGGTAACTGACAAAGAGAAGTACATTCAGGTGTTGTAACATACTGTGTCCAGGAGGGGGCGGCAGGGATCTGATGTCTGGTGGAGGTGCACCTCCTTCTTTAGACGCCTCTACTATGGACTCCAGCTTCTGTAGAAGGGTAGAGGAGGAGGGCAGAAGCGAAATGACAGAAGGGACAGAGGGGGGGAGAGAGAGAGAACGAGACAGAGAGAGAGAGAGAGAGAGAGAGAGAGAGAGAGAGAGAGAGAGAGAGAGAGGGAGAGAGAGAGAGAGAGAGAGAGAGAGTGAGAGAGAGAGGATGGAGAGTAAGAGAGAGAGGAGGGAGAGAGGAGGGAGAGAAGTAGACAAGATGAGAGAAAAAGAGTGGGGAAAGAGAGCGAGAAGATAGCAATATAGTCCATTAACTTGACTTATGACCTTCATTATTGACTTTATTATTTTGCATGCTGCCATAGTCATCCATCAGCCTGGCCAGAGTCTGGCTGTGTAGAGATGCTCTGTAGAGAGAGAGAGAGAGAGAGAGAGAGAGAGAGAGAGAGAGAGAGAGAGAGAGAGAGAGAGAGAGAGAGAGAGAGAGAGAGAGAGAGATGAATTTACAGGGCTGACCTAAATATGCCCCTCAGTGCCCCTGGCACACACACATGCACAGAGTAAACTGTCCAGCTGATGCCACAGTCCGTGTGTGTGTGTGTGTGTGTGTGTGTGTGTGTGTGTGTGTGTGTGTGTGTGTGTGTGTGTGTGTGTGTGTGTGTGTGTGTGTGTGTGTGTGTGTGTGTCTATCTGAGCGAATGTGTGTATCTCTCTTTTGTGTGCTAGTCATGTGCGTGCAGGTGTGTGTGTGTGTGTGTGTGTGCGTGCACGACGTGCATGCATGCATGCATGTGTGTGTGCATGTTCGTGTGTATGTGTGTGCACGCGCGTGTCTGTGTGTGTGTGTCCGTGTTTGTGCGTGAGTGTCTGTCATCCTCAATGCCACACAGGTGCTACCTTGGCTGTCAGGTAGTATCGCTTGGCCAGCTGCACGTGTCCGTCTTGTTTGGCTTGGACTGCTGCCACCTTGTACTGCTTCAGCCTGGCCAGGACCTGAAGCATGGCGCCGGAGCCTGTGCACACTGATCACAGACACAGATACAGACGCACATTACTGTATATACACTCACACACACTCCCTCCCTCACACACATTATATACACTCAAACACACTCCCTCCCTCACACACACACACTGCCACAGACACAGGCAGGAATGCATGCATACAGTACAGGCAGAGGCAGACGCGTATGGAACTGTGTGTGTGTGTGTGTGTGTGTGTGTGCGTGTGTGTGTGTGTGTGTGTGTGTGTGTGTGTGTGTGTGTGTGTGTGTGTGTGTGTGTGTGCATAGAGACACATGCATGCGTGCAAACACAGACACATGCATGCGCGCACACACATGCATGCACGCACACACACGTGCGTGCACACACACAGACACACACACACAGACACACACACACACGCACACACACACACACACACACACACACACACACACACACACACTTGCTACGTACGCTCGGTAATCA
Organism: Engraulis encrasicolus; assembly: GCF_034702125.1. Lineage (NCBI taxonomy): Eukaryota > Metazoa > Chordata > Actinopteri > Clupeiformes > Engraulidae > Engraulis > Engraulis encrasicolus. The sequence continues at coordinate 17,964,300 of NC_085858.1, forward strand.
TGTTCCTCATGTACCCCACTGAGCATACTCATAAACAGAAAGAAAATGCCAGAGAAGCAGCCGCTGAAGTGAAGGCGGCAATAACACAGAGTATTTTAATCCTGACCTTTTCACCAAAGCACACAGACAGACCCACACAGACAGAGGCAGAGAAAGAGGGAAGAAAAGAGAGAAAGGCACCGAGGATAGAAAGGGAGAAGGTAGGTGGCAGGCTGAGAAAAAGAGGGGGATGAAGGGAGACAGAGAAGAAACACAATCATGTCAACCCTAAGGTCATTTGGTGGTGGAAACCAAAGCACTTCACCAAGGACAGTTCCTCTTACAGTACATTACTGTACCTTACAATATGTATTCAAACAGCCAAAACAACATGTCCGTTTGGCACTAACCAACTAAAAAAAAACCTTCACGGCAGGATCATCAAGTGAATCATGAATCCATTAACACTAATAAGAAACCATAATTCCATTCTATTAACCAGAGTAGTCGTCACACCTCGCAAATCACACTCGGCCCCCTCTGACCCGGTACCCGGCAGCACCCGGGGATCAATAGGTAATTCACTCTCTTGCCTTTTGTAAATGCGCAGTCCATCGAAGGCCATAAATCAAAAGCGACTGAAAAATTGACCCGCGTTCAAGCACCGGAGGCCATGATAACGGTTTATTACAGCAGACGCCAGGCCGGGCAGCAGGATAGCAGTAGTAACGAGGGTCGTTACAGTAGGGTTTACTGTACCATAAACGCAGATGCGTGTGTCCTAACAAAACGGCTAATGCAATTAAAGGTGTTTTAACGAGGGTGGTATGAAAGTGACAGCGTTAAAGCAATACTAAGGGATTTTTCTTTTCTTTTTTTTTAGTCGCCCTACATGTAGGAGTTACTGTATGTCGCAGAGAACTACGGAAAGACGCTCTTGTCCTCTTCTCTACACTCACTCGACTATCATTATAATGGAAGAAAAGTCAGAGGTGCTTTCACCTTGTTCTCAAGTTGAGGAACCACTGAGGAGACTGTGTAAAGATTATGTTAAGGTTGACAAAACTTATTAGCAACTGGTGCTGCTTTAATTATGCACCTGCCATACAACACATCAATGGTGAGAGATGTGTGAACTTGAATACTACGTGTTATTATTATTAACACGTCATGCAGTCTGTGTTAATATTAAAATTCACACCTGAATGAATGGTCTTGTCATCGTCTGAGGTAGTCATGGCAGGATGTGGACATGATCCCTGCTCCTGATGTTTGGCTGGCTGCTCGGTCTGAGGGGCTGATGATGGTTTGCTGTGAGCTGCTGGAAGCGGAGGAGGAATTTGTGCCTCGATGACAGGGTGGCCTCTTCTTGCCAACTCCAGCAGGGTCTCCAGAGTCTATAGTACAAGTACAACGCCATAATAACACACCTCTGATCAAAAGGCATCATGTTTCAGTGTTATACACAAATTAGCATTTTGTGGTGATATGAGCAAAGAACATTGCTCAAGTGCAAATGCTATGCATGTACCCTCACTGATATGTGCTGCTGTTGATCAATTTTTGGTGATCGGTTTTTATGCTGCGGTGCTGCACCACAGAATGGTCAATGTATGAGAAACACTGTGTTTTGATATTTTGGGTTTGAACCGGAAATGTACTAGCCTAGGAAATCCCACGCTGCCTTGCACGATTGTTCCAATCTCAAAGACAGCGTATCTCATTTGTGATAATTGTGCGGCAATAGCCAGGATAGAAAATTACTTCATAAGAAGTTGTTTCATTCATTTCTTCACATTAATAAGGCATAGACTAGCACTATTATACTGTACCTACAAGATACTCACAAGCTTTACCTGGCGATATGACAACTTTATGGACTTTTTTTCTCAGTCCCACTATGTATGCAGGTGCTGCATGGTGCCTTTGGTAGGACAGAACTACCTGCTGAATGCCCTTGGAGACTGCTGGCTGGCCGGGCTTACTTTCATTCACACTTTTATTTTTCCTCTCACATGCAACAAATCAAAATCACTGCAGCATGTGCACTACATCACCCTGACAGCTTCCTGGCCACCGCCGGACCACTCAGACCATATAAGCCGAGCCCAGAGGCTCGCTCTCTTCAAAGCCACCTTTAAAGGATAATATATTATAGTCTGTAATAATGGGCCATAAGCTACTGCCGTTGGATCTCGCACCTTCAATCCCCTCCTGTATCTGCGCTCTCGACTCGCCGGTCCGTCTGCCTCGGCCTGGTGAATGGCGACCCGGTACACGTCAATACGGCCAATGAGAAGGGGCTGCAGACCCTCAGAGGCGGCGGTGGCGGATGGGGCCAAGTACGATGGGGCCGTGGTGTGAAGTGAGTGCGATAGAGGCGAGCCGTTTGACTGTGGCTGAACATTAGAGTCTTCAGTTCCATCCTGTTTTAGAAGCTCGTTTAACTCTGCCTGGGGGACACAGTAGGGCGGAACAGTTGGATTTCACGCGAATTGAAATTTTCAAAAAAGTCCTTATTCCAGCTGAAAGAAAAACCTAAAAACTTAAAAACTAGACAGAGACAGAACGTGTCTCCGCTGAGTTTGGCCGGGATGTGACAGAGATCTATATGCAAGATCAGCAGAACACAGCAAGGACCTGGCCCACTTCAGAGCTGGGAGCGCTACATGGATTTGTGCTGCTTTTCCGGTGCTGCAGTTCAACTTTAAAAGTACGCCTTTGCCAGGCCACTGACAGTGTTCCTCTGGTTGACAGTTAGCAAGTATACTGTAGTGTGGCATGGTGTGCAAATTAAATTGAGATTACCAGAAGATCAGCGTTAGATTTGGGATCATCAAGATCCTCCTCATCATCATCATCTGCACAGTCCTCCTCTTCCTCCGCCAGCTTCATGCAAAGTGATGTTAATCTGTCTGGATATGAAAGTAGATAACAGCAGCAAGTCTCATCATAAATTGCTAAGGCATTTAAGCTTAGACTCTATTCTAAAAAAAACAGCCAAGGTGTGTCCTTGTAAGATGCCAGACCACAGTGTTTGTAGCCTACACAAACTATAGGCCTGGTTAACTTAAAAGTACACCTACATGTTCCAGCCTCACTGCTTCCAGTCACTTGGCCCTGGGAGACTGCAGAGTAATCTTGCTGGAAGCCTTCTGTATTCTTCATAGAACACATCCCATTCTCTTTAAGCTGGCAAAAAAAAGACAATGGACAAGGCTAAAACACACACGCGCGCGCACGCACGCGCTGGCACAGAGGCACAATTTGCTGGGTCTAATGTGTAAATTATAACTTCATAGTTCTATTATATTATTTATGTCAGTCCTTTTGTGTTACTGACGAGGACTTCAGGTGGCTGTGGCCAAATCATAGAGGCTGCAAAAGACAATTACTTTATCGCCATAATAGGCCTACACAATTTGCCACCAGCTACTAATTTAACATGAACACCAATTTCATTCTTTCAAACGACAACGATCTCGCTCTATCGGCCTACTTTACTAAACACGCGCGGCGGCCAAGAAAAACAGTCAACAAACCTCCTTACAAGCCTCCATACGCGCAGTTTACCTGAAGCTAGCAACAAGTTTCGCTATCATATTGCGTGATCTGTCGTATTACACATAAGTAATGTTACACTGTTTATATTTTGAAAGATGACAGAAGCGTCCATTTACAAATAGCGGATAGCTTAGTATTACCGTGGTGGCAGGAAAATCCACATGTGGAATATTTCATAATACCTGATGGACTTCCTGTTGTCAGCTGCGTCTCCATTGGCAACCAGGCACCAGGGAAATGTCCTATCTGTGCGCATGAGGTCAGCTGTTTTTTCCTACTCCTTTCTTTGTTGTTATTTTGGTTTTACGCCTGCTTATTGTTAATACATTGTAGTTTTTGAAGTTTTTGCAGTCATTGAAGTTTTTTGTTTTGCATAGCATTTGACACAAATGAGAAGGCTGCATTGCAGAAAGTTGGGCATAGGCCTAGTATTAGGCCCTATATGCCATATTGTGCAATGAAATCATCAATCTTCTTGCCATGAAAAATCTCTCTACTGAACAGTGAAAGCATTAGGCTATTAGGCCTAGTACCTAAGCTTTGGAAAATTGAAAATGCAATGCAGCCTACCCCCAAAAAAGAAACTTGCTATGATGCCCAAACAAACAGACTCTGTTTCTCATCCTCTGTGTGTCTACATGATTAATATTGCCTAGGCTAGGTCTAGCTGTAGCCTACTTCTGTGGAATGTCAACATGTTTTGTGGCTTTCGGGCTGTGGAGACCTCGGCTCATCCTGCATTGTTTTTGCTCTGTTGACCTTAGCGGGTGCTTGCTGCAAGATGACTTATGATTGCGTGTCGGAGACAGCTCCCCAGTCCACTCCCCACACACACTCTTCACCAGGCTGTGCCATCGGACTTGCGTGCAGACTGCATGGCATGGGGATGACCAAGGGAAAAACTGTGTGTGAGTGAGCCATGCACTGTGGTCAGAGACTACTGTTGCGGTAACTTGATCTTCCTATTACTGACTTTCCGTCATGTAGAAAGACCAACATATAGCCACACACTTAAACGCGTATGCAGGGAAGCATTGGGGGCATATTTGGGTCCTCATTAGGGGGGGGAGGGGGGGGGGTCAGATGACTTTGTCCTGGGCTCAGACAAAGATGTCAACGGACCGTGCGGTCTCTCTCACACACACACACACACACACACAAAGCAAGGTTTATCAAGACCCTCTTGTTGATGTAAACTCTTTCCCCCCTGAGTTCACAGAGAATTCTCTCTTCCGTGTGTTTGTGCCCCCAAAGCTTCGTGCAAGCTGGGCGCACACAAACCACATTATAAATACCTCTTGCAAACACATTCAAAACATTTGGTTTGTCAGAAAATAGAAAATAGACTGATAAACCCCCTCCTTTTGCCTTTTTTTCTTTCCACTCTCCGTTCCGCGGACGGCTGTCTTTCATGTGGTGGCGCGTCACTCCCATTTCTGCCTGTTTTTCAGGCTCTTTCGTCGCTGGCGTGCGGAGAGTTCAAGGGATGGTTCTAATTTTAGGGAAGGTCTGCACCCCTACTCCCCAGTCACCACCACCACCACCATACCGCCATCACAGCCACCCCTCGGCCCCTTCACAGACACATGTTTCTATATGGGGTGGCATTCAGGATTAGTGGGTGAGAAATGCACAGCGCAGGGGGGCTCAGATTCCAATAGGGAGGTGGTGTCTGCTGCTGTTGCACCCTCCCTCACTCTCCCCATCACTCTTTCTCTCCCTTTCTCTCTCTCTCTCTCTCTCTCTCTCTCTCTCTCTCTCTCTCTCTCTCTCTCTCTCTCTCTCTCTCTCTGTGGTTCACCATCCTCAGCTGGCCCAAGGCCCAGGCCAGGGTAGCAAACAAAGGGCAGGAACATACTCTTCCTCAGCAAGACAAAGTCATTGCCACCCCCTAGCCCCCATAGCCCCATCATGCAGCCAATGTTACAGCATTAGTTATATGAAGTAGATGGAAGTGACTTATTTCTACATATTTTGACAGCCAGTGTGATCAGTGTGTGTTGTTGTTGGTGGTTGTAGTGTTAGTGGTTGTCATAGCGTTTGGGGGGTCTTGTTGATCTTGTATCCTGACAACCTGAAGGTTTTGATTATGAGGAGAGGAGAGGAGAGGAGATGAGAGGAGAGAGGAGGGGGCCACAGACTACACATGGAAGGAACAAAGAGCAAGGGCACGCAGATGGTGAGAAAAACATGTATGAACCCGGGGAAGAGGTAAAAAAAACGAGACAGAGAAAGAAAAAGATAGCGGGAAGGAGGTAGGGAGGAAAAGAACGAGACAGAGATAGGAGAAGGAGCGGGAGACTGGAGAGCTATGTCAGTCGATCCCTACATCCTTCAAACATCTGTATGATCTGAGGATCCCCAAACAGAGGTCTCAGCCAGGTCATGTATTGTACTCCATACAGGACCGCTGCGCTCTGCCCTGCTCTGCTCTCCTCTGCTCTGCTCTGCTCTGCTCTCCTCTGCTCTGCTCTGCTCTGCTCTCCTCTGCTCAGCTCCGCTGCGCTCTGCTCTCCTCTGCTCTGCTCTGCTCTGCTCTGCTCTGCTCTCCTCTCCTCTCCTCTGCTCCGCTCTGCTCCGCTCTCCTCTCCTCTGCTCTGCTCTACTGTGTCTTCGAGCTTTTGACGGATTAATATGGATGAGTCTGATACTGGAAGAGCAGTGGGACACACACACACACACACACACACACACACACACACACACACACACACACACACACACACACACACACACACACACACACACACACACACACACACACACACACACACACACACACACATAAACACTCCGCTGCTGGTTTGATCTTCCCCCTTGCTCACTCATTATACCCCTCGAATACATGCACTGGACGCACATACATGTGCACACGTACACATGCACACACACGCACGCACGCACGTGCACACACACACACACACACACACACACACACACACACACACACACACACACACACACACACACACACACACACACACACACACACACACACACACACACTGGTTCCCCTCCCTCACTAAAGTGAAGCCCACCATGCACGGCGGTCTCGTCAGCCACAGCCACTGCCCCAGTCAGCCTCCTCTTCACCCAGCCTGACTCCCAGCCAAAACCACATCAGAGCAGGACACAGTGTCTGAGAGCAATGTGGCAGGGAGACTCCCAAAAGAGATCGAGTGATAGAGACAGAGATAGGGACAGACAAAGAAAGAGAAAGAGAGAGAGAGCAAGAGCAAAAGAGTGGGAGAGAGAGAACTAGAAAGAGAGAGAGAGAGAGAGAGAGAGCAGCGAGAGAAAGAGAGCCAAAAAAAGAGACACAGATAGACATGTTTATTTAATTGTTTCGCTATTTATTATTCATCATTTTATTCATTTCCGATTGAAATATT
>NC_085858.1:17976234-17983734 GCF_034702125.1 Engraulis encrasicolus
TCGAGGTGCAGGTAGCTGGTGCAAGATCGGAAACTTGAGAAAGGCCATACAGGCCGAAACGTTTTCTAAATAAATTGCAGCACGATGGACAAGAGTGTGCGGTATCTTCTTCTCAAAAACTGAGAATGTAATATATACCACTAGTGTTGTAATTACATGTGTAAGAGTACTTTTAATTCTACTTCATACAACTCTGGTGGCTGATGTGTTATCGCCCTCACCACGCTTGATCCCCCTCTAATGAAATGAATAGGTGCCCTCTGGTCACCATCAGTGGCGTGCCACCACGAGTTCATGTCTGGGGAAATGTGTGTCATGTGAGGCCAATGTGTCTGCCATGCCCTGCTCTGCTCTGCTCTGCCCTGCACTCCTCCTCCTCCTCCTACTGAGAGGAAGAGACCTCAAGACGGGGCTGCATGGGGGCACGTCTCTGTTATGCAGACGCCTGTGTTAAATAAGGTGAACGAATGTTTGTTTGCCTTCAAATCAGCTGTGAGTTGGCGGCCAGGTGTTGTGCTCTCTGTGGTTAGAGGCAGTGGTCTGTGTGTGTGTGTGTGTGTGTGTGTGTGTGTGTGTGTGTGTGTGTGTGTGTGTGTGTGTCTGTCTGTGTGTGTGTGTGTGTGTGTGTGTGTGTGTGTGTGTGTGTGTGTGTGTGTGTGTGTGTGTGTGTGTGTGTGTGTGTGTGTGTGCGTGCGTGTGTGTGTGTGCGTGTATGCGCGTGCGTACGTGCATGTGTGTGTGCACGTGTGTGTGTGTGTGTGTGTGTGTGTGTGTGTGTGTGTGTGTGTGTGTGTGTGTGTGTGTGTGTGTGTGTGTGTGTGTGTGTGTGTGTGTGTGTGTGTGTGTGAGTGGGGAAGATGAGTGTGCACGAGGGGCAGGGTACACTCAACACTCGATGGTTTCTCTTTAGTCACAAACTCACCGACAGCGTTGAATGTTCCCTGACTCTGGCATAGCATGGGGCATTGCATGGGAGTGAGTGATCACACAGGAGGAGCAGACAGAGAGATGCACAGTGTAACATAGAGATATACTAACAAGGATAATCTATCTCTGGTGTAACATTGTCAGCCAATACACAACATACACATGTAGGCCTACGTACATAAATATACATGTCCACAATGTATTCGTTCCACACACATTAAACACACATGCACATGTAAGAAGTAGGTGAGGGATGTTAACATGACAAAATGGCAAAATCTTTACAGACCTTCATACCGTGTAGAAATGATGCAGCTCACTCATACAGAAACAATGCAATTCTTTCTGCACCCTGCACACACACACACACACACACACACACACACACACACACACACACACACACACACACACACACACACACACACACACACACACACACACACACACACACACACACACACACACATACATGCACACTGACAGTGACAGACAGACAGACAGACAGACAGACAGACAGACAAGCAGACACACAGACAGACAGACAGACAGACAGACAGACAGACAGACAGACACACACACACACACACACAAACACACACACACACACACACACACACACACACACACACACACACACACACACACACACACACACACACACACACACACACACACACACACACACACACACACAGTCAAATCATTTTTCACACATTGCATTGCAACATGAACACAAACAAGGTGTGAAACTGGCACTCAAACAACCCTAAAAAAAAAAGACTCCTAAAAAAAGAATCCCTAAAAAAAGCCTAGTGACTCATACTAGACCATTTCTGACCCAGTCGTCTACAAACGTCTTCCTCGGTGCGTGGGCTTTGTGTGTGTGTGCGGTGGGGAGGCGAGGTGAGGCAAGCGCGGGAGAGAGAGAGAGTGGGGATGGAGAGAGGGGAGGGAGGGAAACAGGGAGTGCAGGAGAAAGGGGGATAGGGAGGGAGGGAGAGAGGGAGGGAGTGGCAGAGGCAGAGAGCAAAGCAGCCTTGGCTAGCATGTTGAGCAGAGGCCCTAGGCTTAGCGTGAGGTATAGCATAACCTCTATTATCTGATCCGGGGGGAGGGGGCAGAGCGAGAGAGCAAGAGAGACACTGCGAGAGAGAGAGAGAGAGAGAGGGAGGGAGGGAGAGGGAGGGAGGTAGGGAGAGAGGGCTGAGTGGGAACGGCAAGGAAGAGTGGAAGGATATGGAGGGAGGGATGGGGGCAGACAGAGAGAAAGAGAGAGAGAGAAAGAAAAAAATGGGGGAGTGGGGGGAGGGAGCAGCGGAGGTTGAGAGTGCATGTCTGGGCAACAATATGCATGTGGCACTTTTGTGCGTGTGTGTGGTTTGTGGTGCAAATGCTTGCATGTGGTTTTGCATTAGTGTGTGCGTGCATATTTGTTTGTGTGTGAGTATGTTTTTACATGCGTGTTGTGAGTGGGTTTGAGCATGTGTGTTGTGAATGTGTTTGAACATGTGTGTGTGTGTGTGTTTGAGAAAAGGGGGGTGGGCATTTTAGGGGGAGGGGTTGGATGGGGGGGTGTTGATGATCGATTCCAGGCTCCGCATTTCCAGACAGCCTGAATGGCAAAGGTCAAAGGCGCTCATTTCCTATGAAAGACTGGCTGTCTGTTCGCACCGTTTGTCTGTCTGTGCGTCTGGCCGTTGGTGGGCCTGACGGTGTCGCTGGGTTCATAGTACCCCCCCCCAAAACACACACACACACACCCCTCAACCACCCCCAAAAATCACACACACACACACACATGCATGGACAAGCCAAGGCGCACGCAAAACCCTCCGAGGGCATGAAAACATGCTTGAAGCAAGCCACACACGCACACACGCACACAAACACACACACACACACACACACACACACACACACACACACACACACACACACACACACACACACACACACACACACACACACACACACACACACACACACACACACACACACAACAGCATGAAAGTGACCTGTAGAGGCCCACTTCATCCACGGACGACAAGTCCTCCTAACTGCTGACAAACAAACATGGCTGACTCTGGCTGCACTGCCCTCATGGCTTGCATGCACGCTTGCTCTCTCTCGTCCTCACCCACATAGCAAGAGGAGGGGAGACTGCTGTGTCCTCTTCCCGCTCAGCGTGTCAATCAGTCAGTCAGTCAGCGTTGAGTAACCACATAGCACCCCACACCTCACAGTCAAAAGCTCTATTGACATTTAAACCTGCTGCATACAAATATGGCGCCTTGGTGGTAGCCACAGTGTGGTATCTGACGACACTGAGGCTGTAGCCCAACAAGGGAGAGCTTCTTGAGAACCGGCCATGAAGGCTTTAAATGCAGGCTTGCAGTTGAGGGGATTTTTTTTCTTCCTTCCTTCTCTCCACCTCGTGCAAAGCGGACAAAATTGTAATATCCTGGGCAGGCTGTGTGTTTGTCCAGCCGTTGCAGAGGCTGCTGAGGTGCGGAGGAAAAGCACTGAGGAGAGGGAGGGAGGGAGGGAGGGAGGGAGAGGGGGAAGGGTCCCTTTTTTGAGGAAGAATGAGGCGGCTTTGACAGACCCCCCCTCCCCCACCTGGGACTTGAACTCGTGACCCCGCGGTGAATGAGTTCAAGGGAGACGCAGGCCTGACCGCCTGTGTGTCTGTGTGTTTGTATGTAGGCCTATGCGTGTGTGCGTGTGTAGGTGGTGGTTTGTATGTGATCTTTAAGTCACATAGGACTTGCGTAGTGTTACGCACCGTTTCCAATGGGTAGTTCAGCGCAAGTGCTCTAGTCTCCGTCAAGTGTATATTAATCAACCACATACATCGTTTTGACCGAACAAAAAAGTTCCTCAGTAAGATGTACTTTATATAATTAGTTTAGGTTATGCACATTGATTATCTATGCCAGCAGTACCTAATCGACTGTGGTCAGCACCAGCTGATTAGTTAAACCTTTGGTCTATCTTATCTGGTGTGGTTCGTGGTTTGGATATGGATGTGTGTGTGCGTGTGTGTGTGTGTGTGTGTGTGTGTTGCTCAAGACGCCAGAGAGGTATTGATGAAGATGTTGGCGGTAATGTGAATGCTGATCACCCCTCCCCCCTGTCTGGGTTAGTTGGGCTATGTCTACCTGAACCAGACTAGATCAATACTTTAATCAAATTGCCATTCACATCCCTTTGGGATTGATGCCCCATGGTCACTCATACATATAGACCCCACTCTACACACAGACACACGCACTTCTCTACAATGTGTATACACACACACAGACACACAGACACACACACACACACACACACACACACACACACACACACACACACAGACACACAGACACACAGACACACACACACACACACACACACACACACACACACACACACACACACACACACACACACACACACACACACACACACACACACTGGCTTACACACTCACACATGCAGGTAGAAAACAGAACACACCGGTAAAAACACACCCATGCACGCACGCACGCACACACGGACACACACACACACATTCTCACATGGGCAGACACACATAATACATCAAGATATAGACACATACACCCAATCCAGACACACAAAACACATGGAAATAACAGAGAAACATGCACACACACAAAACACAGCACACCAATATGCAACAGACCAAAAACTCATTGTGAATAACCGTCATATCTAAACACGCCGCATTTCATGAAATTATATCTTCTGGAAAAAAAACATTGAATGGTGAAAAACTAGTCGCGTTTACAATTTAATCTGTGAAAAATGCCTCTGTCATTGCATTATAAACATCTCTGTTATAAAATAAATGTTGTAGCCAAGGTGTTGCTAGCATGCAAAGCGAGGCAAAATGCATGGGTCACGGGTGCCTTATTGAATTAGATCACATTAGGATTTCATGCAGACATGCCTGGCCATATTAACACCACTTGTCACAAAATGTCACAGCAAATCAGGCTCTGATGATAAATAATAATAATAAAAATAAAACGTCAAAACAACACCACTCAGCACTGTCATGCGTGTGTGTGTGTGTGTGTGTGTGTGTGTGTGTGTGTGTGTGTGTGTGTGTGTGTGTGTGTGTGTTTGGCTACGAAGATGCTACTGCTGATTTCACACATGGACACACACACACACACACACACACACACACACACACACACACACACACACACACACACACACACACACACACACACACACACACACACACACACACACACACACACACACACCCATATATGTCAACATTCACTCACATGCAATGATAAAAATTCAAAAGCAATCCACTTTGGTGGTTGAAATGCACTTACCTCTTTGCCTCTCCTCTCCTCTCCTCTCCTCCTCCTTCTCCTCTGGCTGCTTTTCGCTGTGGAAATCTAAGATGCCTACACCCAGTCTGGCTTCTTCCCAGCCCTGCTGCCCCCTTCTATACATTGAGTTCTCTCTCTCTTTTTCTCTCTCGCTTCAGCCGCTTGCATTCCTCCACCCTAGCTTCTATGCCGTTTCCCCCTCTCTCTCTCTATCCCCCTATCCTTTCTTTCTTCTATTTTAAAACTCGCCCCTCTACTACTACCACCCACCACTAACCAAGCAACCCAACCACCCACCAAAAACCACCCACCCTCCCTCCCCAGCTCCGTCTCCTCATCCTTCAGTTCACTTGTCTTTTTGGAATCTCACCTCTTGTGCTCCCTCGTTCCCCTTCTCTCGTTCTCTCCCTCTCTCTGTGATCCGCCCTTTTCCTCTCTTTTTCCTCCTCCTTGTCCGAGTCTCCGGGTCTTGGTCTTCTCTTCTTTCCGTTCCTCGATCTCTTGATCTCTCGGTTGTCTCCAAAGCCTTCCTCTCGCACCGCTGTTAAACTTAACTGCAGACAGTCTGGTGTTTCCGTGCATGTGTGTGTGTGCCGAGCGCGTGTGTGTATGAGTGTGCATGTGTGTGTGTGTATGCGCGCAAGAGAGGGAGAGAGAGAGAGAGTGTGTGTGTGCGTGTGTGTGAGACGGCGAGCGAGGGAGTGGGGAGTGCAAACCAGGACACACAGGCTGTGTCAGTTTGAATGAAAATTGTGAACGCTCTGCTTCTCCCTCCTCCCTCTCCCTCTCTCTCTCCCTCTCCATCTCTCTCTCTCTCTCTTGCTTACTCTCTCTCTCTCCCTCTCGGCTTCCTTCCCTCCCCCTACTCTGACAACCTCGCCTTTCTGTGCCCCTCCCTCCTTCTCCCATTCGCTCTCTCTCTCGCTCTCTGTCTCTGTCCACCGCCCGGCTTCTCAGCTCCCCCACCTTCAAACATTTTCACACTCAGACAGACATTTATATTTATATACAACCCCCCCTTGCCTTCATCGCACTCTCTCTCTCTCTCTCTGTCCCCTCACTATCTCTTCGCCTCTTTCTCTCACCGTCACACACACACACACACACACACACACACACACACACACACACACACACACACACACACACACACACACACACACACACACACACACACACACACACACACACACGCTCTCTCTCTCTCACCCACACACACACATGCACCACGCACGTACACACACTCTCCCACACACACTGAAGTGCACACATCCAAACATGCCTGGATCAGTGTGTGCCAGACAGTTAACCCTTTGGTTCCTCTACGTCACATCAATCTGCATATTTTACGTGTTTCTGTCTGCTATTCTAACCCAATGACATCTAGTAGCTCAAAAGCAGCAAGATGAATGCTGTGGTTCATATGTTGGCTTTACATTTACAAGAATCAATATTTTTTTAGGGATTTCGTTTTTTTTAACAGGTATAAAAGATTCAAAATAACGACAAGGAAAGTGCATAGTTGAACTTTTCACTTGTCTTACTTATGCCAGAATGGGAATTGTAAGGGAGGAGTTACTTGCTGTTTAGATGGTGAATAGAACGAAATCTAATTTCACAGTTTTCAGAGTTGTTTGTGCTATTCTTCTTTGTGTGGACTGTTTGGTGTCAGCGATGCACATTTTGGGTGCTCACATCTGAAAAACGATCCCTCTTTTGCCCCTTATTTCTTCGGAAGCCAAAACATTGTTTTTATTCAGCAGCATGGTGGCAGTCCATTAATCCATTCCCTCCCCTCCTCCCAGTCCTCTCTTGGACCCCTTGTCCTCCCTCCCTCTTTCCCTCCCTCCCTCTCTCCCCCCTTTCCTCTCCTCCTTAGTTACATATTGATCAGAAAATATGTGCGGGGCTAGCCAGCCTGTGGTCACTGAGGTCAGACCCTGGGCCAGACATCCCCCCTCCCCCATACGAACCCCCCCGCTACCCTCCGACAACCCTCAACACACACACACACACACCCCACACACACCACTTCCTCGTACCCCTTCTTTCCCCCACACACCTCTCCTCCCCGGCCCCTCACCTCCCCCACTACTCCACCACCCCTCCACCTCACCTCCACTACCCCTCCTAGTCAACAAGCCAGACTGACCACCGCACTTGCGAGTTCGTCCGTCCGCTCCAGCGAGCTTCTGCTTACACAAGAGACTGA